>NC_083571.1:43585942-43791876 GCF_027579695.1 Neoarius graeffei | reverse complement strand
GGCCTGTATGGTGGTTTGAAGCTAGCTGGCTACTGAGCATATGACTTGCTAGTGCATTTTATAGGTGGTTAACTTTTAATAAACATATCGGACATTCAAGTGGTGTAATTACTTAACCTGTTCGTCTTGCAGGCTATAGTCGGAGTTTGCTAGTCTAGCTAGCTCTCTAACACCTCGGCTAATCAGGCCTACCATAGCGTGCTAGTTCGGATTTGTTTTTCCCCTACCTGCATTCCGACCAGTCCAAATTATTGCCCAAGGATTGGTTGATAATCTTTTACCTCTAGGATTATGATTGGTATCCTCATATAGTCCACTCTGCGGCTTGCTTACGGGCATGAACTTCTAGCCAATCCTAGCGCAGGAGGCGGGACTAGTCGGAATAAGGGTGGGCGTATGAAATGCTGATAAACACATTAGTTTGTGGTGATTCGAGCAGACGAGTTCGTTACAGCTGTGACTTTTTTTTTTTTTAAAGAGTCTTCTTATTTTTAAGATTTCTCTTAGATTTATGGTGGCAGGTCACCTTTTACAGAAAGCCAGAGGAGAGTGAGATAAGATATATAACTGTAAACAACCTGCATTCGGGCTGATCGACTCTTTTATTAAATACAGAAAGTTACTACTGTATATGGAGTGCCACTGATTTTTATTTTGCAACAAAGCTCCATCATTTTAAAACTTATTTAAGAATTATCATTATCCATCCATTTTTCTCAATTAAAGACTGTGTCCTGCGCCGATTCATCTGCAAACACTTCTGTGATGGATAGATGTCCCATCCAGGGTGCATCTACACCAGCATCATATGAAAGTGTATAATATCCCAGTTATGAGCCTGGTGCTCTGTTGAGTAGTATTTAGTGGAGTTATAATGCATTTAGGACACAGATGTGGCCCATTTAACACCTACATGCAGAATTACAATGGTGCTTGAAAGTTTGCGAACCCTTTAGAATTTTCTATATTTCTGCATAAATATGACCTAAAGCATCATCAGGTTTTCACCCAAGTCCTGAAAGTAGATAAAGAGAACCCAGTTAAACAAATGAGACAAAAATATTATACTTGGTCATTTATTTATTGAGGAAAATCATCCAATATGACATATCTGTGAGTGGCAAAAGTATGTGAACCTCTAGGATGAGCAGTTAATTTGAAGGTGAAATTAGAGTCAGGTGTTTTCAATCAGTGGGATGACAGTCAGGTGTGAGTGGGCACCGTGTTTTATTTAAAGAACAGGGATCTATCAAAGTCTGATCTTCACAGCATGTTTGTGGAAGTGTATCATGGCACGAACAAAGGAGAGTTCTCAGACCCTACAGGATTTCGCAAATTCAGCCAATCCCCGCGAATTCAGGGCGGTGTTGCAGTTATATCCAATCACCGCAACTTTCCCGCAAATTTGACCAATCGTTGGCATCGTCTTGAGGTGACGTCGACAAACTACCTTCCGCCTTACTTCCGTGTATACGTTCAAGAGAAGCAGCATGTGCGAGTCAGTGTTTATATAGGCTTAAATTCTGTGACTGAAAGTGTGTTATGTTTACAGTGAAGGACTGTGTGCACTTTATTTTTTTTTACTTAATACAAGAAATTAATGGATGCCAACATTTTTGCCAAAATGGTATTTTATTTTCCATTGTTTAGGCAGCTTCAGCATCATACTGTGAGATTCTGTTCAAATTGGTTTTTTTTCTTCTATGAAGCCTGAGCCATTTATTTTATTAGTTTATAATTATTGTTTAATTTAGTCTTCAGGAGAGACTGCCTGCACACAGTACTAGTATTAAGTTTTTTTTTTTTCTTACATGAAAGTTGAGGCATTTATATTATATTTTAAGGTAACTTCATGTTGTGCTGTGAGGTTCTATGCACTTTAACTTTTGAACCAACAGGTGCATATGGATAAGTAAAGCCTATTTTTCTGCATTTTTGTCGTCCTGGTAATCTTTTATATTGGTAAAGTTGTTTATAGGACCGTTTCTCAGTGTCTTTGTTTTATTAATCATAACTTAATATTTAACATATCACTCAATTTTAATCACAAAAAGAGAAACTCGCAACAATTTCTTACAACTTTCACTTCCTCCCGCAATGTAATCGCAACAAAAATCTAAAAAACCCTGCAATTTTCATCGCAATTTTTTGGAACACCCCCCCCCCCCCCCCCCCCCCCCCCCGCAACATCAGACATTTTAGCCTGCAACAATCACAAAAAAGGCCCGCGAAATCCTGGGGGGACTGATTTCTGAGGACCTCAGAAAAAGCGTTGTTGATGGCTGGAAAAGGTTACAAAACCATCTCTAAAGAGTTTGGACTCCACCAATCCACAGTCACAGATTGTGTACAAATGGAGGAAATTCAAGACCATTGTTACCCTCCCCAGGAATGGTCGACCAACAAAGATCGCTCCAAGAGCAAGGCGTGTAATAGTTGGCGGGATCACAAAGGACCCCTGGGTAACTTCTTCTAAGCAACTGAAGGCCTCTCTCACATTGGCTAATGATCATGAGTCCACCATCAGGAGAACACTGAACAACAATGGTGTGCATGGCAGGGTTAAAAGGAGAAAGCCGCTGCTCTCCAAAAAGAACATTGCTGCTCGTCTGCAGTTTGCTAAAGATCACGTGGACAAGCCAGAAGGCTATTGGAAAAATGTTTTGTGGACAGATGAGACCAAAATAGAACTTTTTGGTTTAAATGAGAAGCGTTATGTTTGGAGAAAGGAAAACATGGCATTCCAGCATAAGAACCTTATCCCATCTGTGAAACATGGTGGTGGTAGTATCATGGTTTGGGCCCGTTTTGCTGCAGCTGGGCCAGGATGGCTTGCCATCATTGATGGAACAATGAATTCTGAATTATACCGGCGAATTCTAAAGGAAAATGTCAGGACATCTGTCCATGAACTGAATCTCAAGAGAAGGTGGGTCATGCAGCAAGACAATGACCCTAAGCACACAAGTCGTTCTACCAAAGAATGGTTAAAGAAGAATAAAGTTAATGTTTTGGAATGGCCAACTCAAAGTCCTGACCTTAATCCAATGGAAATGTTGTGGAAGGATCTGAAGCGAGCAGTTCATGTGAGGAAACCCACCAACATCCCAGAGTTGAAGCTGTTCTGTATGGAGGAATGGGCTAAAATTCCTCCAAGCCGGTGTGCAGGACTGATCAACAGTTACCGGAAACGTTTAGTTGCAGTTATTGCTGCACAAGGGGGTCACACCAGATACTGAAAGCAAAGGTTCACATACTTTTGCCACTCACAGATATGTAATATTGGATCATTTTCTTCAATAAATAAATGACCAAGTATCATATTTTTGTCTCATTTATTTAACTGGGTTCTCTTTATCTACTTTAAGGACTTGTGTGAAAATCTGATGATGTTTTAGGTCCTATTTATGCAGAAATGTAGAAAATTCTAAAGGGTTCACAAACTTTCAAGCATTACTGTATTTTATGTATGTTTGTCAGGCTTATAATAGTGGAATAAATTCATCAGAAAAAGACACATTGTGACTAATTATTGGTTGTGCGACAGTTAATTGATTTGAACCTAAAATCAGTGATTTTATGTTGCATGGCAGCTACATCGCAGAGAGAGTCTGATAATGACTTGGGTCATACAATGTTGAACAAATGAGCAGCCCGGGACAGGCATATTTTGTGTCCAGGATTTATTACTTTACTTTTGCTGCCACTTTTTAGCCTACTGAATGAGGTTTCCGGGCAACCAAAACATGGCTACTGGGTGTAATACCGGAGCTTCTACATGCTTGATGGGCTAAATAATGAATTTTTCATTGGTCCACCCCTGCATTATTTGGCAAGGTTGTTAATATACATAAAATTTTAATAGAATGTATTTTTCCTCTATCTTCTTTATTTTCTTCTAGAGCAGTCTTAACAGTGGAAGCATTCATGGATATAGTTGGCACATTTAACCATTTGATTCCCAGTGATCAGTTGGAAGACTCCCTGCTCCTTGGTCAGAACTTGGAATGTGAAGCAAGTGATGAGTTTGCATCAAGCCACAGCCTGCCAGGAGACTCGCTCAAGAACATGCTTAGTGACAAGGATCCTATGTTTGGATCTGCCAGCACACAGTTTCATCTCTTGGAAAATGATGACACTAAATTTCAGCTCTCCAGCTCTTTGGGTGCAAAGACGTACTTTACTTATTTAACATTAACATATAAAAGAACTAGCAGAGACTAAGCACATGTCTAGGTTTTAAATTCTGTTTTTACTTTTTGTATTGTTTCAGACCCTGACATGAAAACTTCAGGCTTCAGCCAGACTTGTGCCGATGGGATCGGGACTCCGGCCAAATTTCCCCGAGGAAGGAGGAAAGGCACCACTCTGTTACAGAGGAAACAAACCGGTACAAATAATCAGCATTATTCGGTCTGACGTTCTAACAGTTTACTACCAATGTCTTGATCTTGCATTCCTGCAAAACTACTTATACTAAAGCTAAAAGGTTAGAGACTTTTATGGTTTGGAATTATCACAGTACGATAACCTAGTCTAAAAAATATCATGGTTTGAAGATGATATTGATATTAATTAACCTTTGAAAAACACACAAGCCCATTGGTGGTGGTAAAAGGACAAAACTTACGAAAACTAGTTTATAACAAAAAAAATGTATCAAATCCCCTCAGTGTTCTTCTTGCTTAGAATATTTTGAGGAGGATTCAATGAAATAAAATCTCTTACATTGTCAGTATTTGTCACAGTGGCACAGAGAGATGGATGCTGCGAGGTAAAATTCTAACTAGTACAGCAGTGTGCAGTGCTACGTAGCCAGAATCAGATAGTTGTGTTGTTTTGTTTAGTTCTGGCCAGCAATGCCATGTTGTTCTGTACGTTTGATAGGGTTGTGTATCATAGTTACAAACATACAATGATCAGCAGCAGGCATATCAATGCAACATGTTTAACAATAGTAGCAGATTACACAGGCAAAGAGTTTTCAGTGCAGCCGTGTTAGAGTATGAGTAGTAGTATGATATTTAGGCCAGAGTCCAGAGAGAGGGTTGTGAAATCCAGCCTACATTTTTGCAGGGCTTTCCCCAAAGCATGGCTACATGGCGCTTCACCATGCTGTGCAACGTTGGCGCCGCGCTGTCACTTGCACACCAAAAAAAAAAAAATCAATACCATAAATTGAACAATGCAGAGCACCTTCTGCACCTAAATAACTTCTATTCCCCTCTGAAAATGAGTAATAACTGTAGAAATGGGAAGATATTGTAATATATAGTCTAGGTCTAGACTATCCTGGTACTCAACCCAGAAGTGAAAATAAAAAGTTTCTCTGCATGCACTGACCGATATTTGCAACCATACGTAAAACCACGTTCTCGGCACTGGTCACTATATGGTGCATGAGTTGACCTTGATTCTGTTCCTGGCATCGGAACATGAAGCAGCGTGCTACGAAGTATTTTCATTTCAAATCTAATTTTGCCCCTTGCATATTTGCCAAGGTGAAAACCAGCAAATTTAATCATGTTGAATTGTGCCTAAATCAGCCCTAGATGCCACCAGAATGCACCATTTGAAGTCTCTAATTTCAAAAATTTCCAGGGGAGCATTCCCCTGGGCCCTCTGGGTCAGGCTCTGCATCGGTAGCACCACTCTGATTTTTATTTATTTATTTTTTCTGGGGAAAGCCCTAATTTTTGGGAGTTGCATTTGGATATGTTTAAAAAAATTGGAAAATGGTAATAAACAGAAATGCATTTTAATTGCTTATTTTGAAAAAGTCAGCCATCATACAGTGTAACTAACTTTGAAACTGCAACACAGTAATAACTCTGTAAACAGTACATCGCTTGTTTTCAAAGGATGTTAATCTTTTTCAATAAGCTTTTTTTTTTAATATAAACTCTGCTCAAGGTGGGAAAACTAGGGTTTTTAAACTGTAATATGGTGTAAGCACTTTTTTATATGCTATAATATAATGCTTGGGTGCGTGTTGTATTTTAGAGCTATTAATTCTCCAGTATGCAATTTTGATACATAAGAGGATGGATTGTGATTGTTATAAAACAAATTTGATTGGTTCAGACTTTAATGCAAAGTTTTTTTTTTTAAATTTTATTTATTTTCTAAGCTTTTTCGTCTAGAGGCCGAGGTAGAGGTGGACAGACAAGGCGCCAAGGTCCATTTCAAGGAGTTTCCACTGAAGCGCTTTGCAGAAAAGCTGGCCAGATATCCGGAGTAAAGGAGGATGATGAACCAGGATCAAGTAGCTTATCAGTAGCGGAGATGTGCATGGAGAAACAGGAAGACTTACTGAGCCGTCGGTTTAATGTCCATGAAGTTGACCCATCGATGAATCCTGTGGTCGTGTTGAGGCGTTTAACAGTGACAGTAGGGGGCTACAAAATTGAGCTGTTGCCTGGACCTTCTCACACATCCGGATCATTTAACACAGGCACCCTTCAGTCTCTGAGCTTCCAGGATGATTCCATGACAATTGAAAGCAATGGGTTTGATCTGGGACAGGCCCAGTCTTTTGATATGCATTCAACCCCAGAGGTTGTTGAAGAGCTTAATGTCATTGAACATGGAGCTAATGAAATGCCGATGGATTTAGGCCCGTATGTAAATCCAAATGTAGTGCAACACAGCAACGGTGTGACAGAGGTAACCACGGACGCCAAAGCCGTTGACCAGAACAATGCTGAGAAGCTGAATGATGACAAATCAGAAAGGAAAAATGTCAAGACAGATAAAATCGCTGTGAAAAAGCTCCTGAAACCCAAGCAGCCACTGAGTATAACCAAAAACAAACAGCTTAGCAGAACAGGCATCCTGCCAAAGGGGTCCAAGCTTCACAAGCCACAAGATAAAAAGGTGCAAAAAGCTACAGCAGAAAATAAACACATTAAAGGCAAGCCAAATAGCATCGACCTAAAACAGCCAGCTTTGTCTCTCAAACCCAAACAAGCCTCGAAACCACAAAAGGAGCAAGTCTGTGATCTGGTGAAGCACAATGTCAGCCCCTCTTTTCCACGCTCTCCCACAGTAAACAGAAAAGTGTCCTCAGATTCCAGTCCTGGTACTAAAGTAGCAATGAATAAATCTCCTTCTTTAGTAAAGAAGCCACAAAATCCATCACCAGCAGGGGCCAAACAAAGTCAGTCAGGGAAGGATGGCCCAGCAGAGGAAGAACAGGAGAAAACAAAAATCAAGAAACCAGAAAAGATCTTGCCGAGACAGAGAAGCAGAAGCAGCAGAAGCATTTCTATAGATGAACCTGAGCTGTTCATTCCTGATAATGCTCCTGTGGTGAAGAAGGGGCCTGCAGAGGGGGAACCTACACCTGCTTCTGAAAATGAGACCGCATGGGATTCAAGCAAACAATGTGGATTATGTAATAAACCACACAGCAATAGGTATATTCCTTTTCATCCACAGATTAATAACCTGATTCTTCAGGTTAGATGTTAAGATGTCATAAATTTGTTGTATAACAAGCTCACTATATGAATCGGTGTTGCCTTCCCCAAGGTGGCCTTTTATAAAAATGCTCCCATAATGAACTGTGTATAGGGCACTGTACTGTTCCTGGACCTAGCTGTACCCCAACACTGTACATTTTGGTGTTTTCCCTGCTCTAACGCACCTGATCTGATCAGTCAGCTTATTAACAGGCCTGAGTAAATGTGGGTGTGTTAAAGCTGGCAAGACACTAAACATGTCAGGGTTATGCCAAGACCTATACCTTTAAAATTACTGCCATACAGTTAATGATGTACACTAAATTATTTCCCAGGCTAGTGCCTTAAGTAACGGGAAGTGTGTTTTCAGATTCATGGTAGGCTGTGGGCGCTGTGATGACTGGTTTCATGGCGACTGTATTGGACTGGACCTAGCTAAAGTACAACAAATGGAAAAGGATGACCAGGAGTTTGTCTGTCTTAAATGCTGTGCCGATGAAGGTGGGAAAGGCAACACTGAGAATACAGACAACAATTCAGCATCAGATCTGAAACAGGGACCTGAAGCATCGGTTACGGCTGGCGGAATCCGGCCCTTTAGGAAGGTAAGGCTCCTGTTCCTGGATCAAATTCAAATTTGCTTATGGTTTCTTCACTCAAATATTGTCTCTGATTTTGACAAATTATGTATTGCCGTTGTTTAGACCAGTGATTCCCAACCACTGTGCCGCGGCACATTAGTGTGCCGTGAGAGATCATCAGGTGTACCGTGGGACATTATCCAATTTCGCTTAATTGTTCCGAAAATTATTTATTTACTGCAAATAATTTGTCTTCGTTCGTCTATGCCAGCGACGTATAGTGACCAGCAGAACAATTAAATACTCTTCCAATAAATGGCAGCAGGTAGCTAATTAACCTGTGTATCTACCTGTTGCCATTCAAACAATAGAATTAGTAATGCTTTGGGTGTGACAGCGGTGATGGCGATAGATAAATATTTGAAAAGAAAAAGTACACAATCTAAACTGGGCCCTGGAGAAAATTCTGACCCAGATGAAGGCCCTAGTATGAGTAGAGGTCAGAAGAAAGCAAAAAAGGTGATTTTCCACAACCTATCTATGCGAGCTGGGCTTTTCAAGCATGACTGCTATAAAAACTAAAAAAGGAGAGTGACTCAGAGCTGCTGAAGATCTTTGTGTGTGTCTTTCTTCAATTCCTACGAGTGTATCAGCTTTGTGTTCAACTAAACAGGCCCAGGTTTCCCACTAAGGAAATTGTGAGTAAATTGAGACTAGATTATCATTTTTTATATATAATTAATTTATATATATATATGGTCCAGATAGAACTTAGAAAACGTACATGGGTGTAATGTCCAACAGCTGATCAGCACCTGGGAGTTCCTATTGTAATGACTTATCAAAAAGATTCTGATGTCTCTGGCGCTGCATTGTTTCTTGTTTGCATAAGATAACACTTTCAGAACAGCTTAAGAGTCACATGGCAGGTGTCATAACACAGATGCCTTCAACTGTGTTTAATCCAGATACCTTGCAATACTCTGCTTCAGAGATGCACAGAGCCCCACAAAGAGCTTGTAAACTGACTCTGCAGAGCTAAACGAGCAGTGTGCTGATGGATTATAACGGACAGAAGCCGTCCTTCACCACGACCCTGTGTTTTAGCGTCCGCTAAAACATTAGGAGTGAATGACTGATTGATACTTTGTGTCTTCACTTACCTTACATTCCATGCATGCACACTGTGAATTCCCATGTGATATTTCAGTGGGGAGTCGTGAAAAATGCGCAGGAGCTTGAACCTGATTTGAGCCTCCCTGATAAATATAACACTATCAGTAAGGCTTCGGTGATATGTTTATAAAGCGTTCGGATTAATTTCTGCCATGAACTATTACATAAAAGATTTAAAAATGTGGTTGGGACAAAGCTGGGCATATCATGTCCCCAATCTTTGCTGGAGTGGTTTAGCGCTCATGTGGTATGTATGTTAGTCTCATACTTTCTTTAAAGGGTTTGTTAATTTCTTTATATTTCCATGTATATTTTATAAGCACAGCCCCATAAGGACATTCAGGAATTCCTTGGGTTTTGCTTATTTTTCTGTATTTTTGTATTGACTACATTTGTATGCGCTACACAGATGAATAACCAGAATTTGGCATTCTGCTTATTTGAGTGGATTGTGTGTGACCTATATGGTATAACAAACAGCAGGGTAATTGTTCTGTCACTTTAAACCAGGACTCGGGAGAAAGACGATCATCAGTGGATTCAGCACCGAAAACCGGTAAGAGCCTATTTCTCTTGCATAAGATGAAAAACGTACGCGCGGAGTAATCTGAAGTTCATTAAATACTCATTTGGTTTTCTCAGGGTCATCTGTGAAGCATGAGGTGAAGAAAGCGAAAATTTCTCTTCCAAGCTTAAAGAAACCATCCACTGGACAAATCAGGAGGAGTGTCCGAGACTCACTAGAGGAGATTCTTCTGAAAAGGTATGGAATGTATTCACGTACTAACCTTTTCCTGTCACCTTGTACTGGTATTTAGACTAATAGTGAGATCAGGATTTGATTCAGATGATCTTTTGAAGAATGACCATGCGGTAGTGTATTAAAACATCGCTGTGTGACACTACAGTTTGTGACACATACTCTTATTTAATCAATTATTAATAGAAACAATTTTTCATTAACCACTTGCTCAAAGGCTGAAGGAATCAGACTTGAAGATCGCAAAAGAGAAGCCAGCAGAACTGGCTAAAGGTACAGAAAAAGAGCTTTTTGCACTTTTCCAAGGTGTCGACAGCAAGTACAAGAACCGATACCGAAGCTTGATGTTCAACCTCCGAGACACAAAGAATAATGTAAGAGTTTTTTTCCATTTTCATACTGGATCCTATGTTGCAACAGTAATAGTTATAATTCTGTCTAGCAGATTTCCAGTCTTGCACAAAGTCTTAAATATGTTTCAGTAATTTTGTGCCCAGAAGTTGACGATAAGTAAACCTAAATGCACAACATCTTCCAGGTATTATTTAAGCGTGTTCTCAAGGGGGAGATTCCTCCTAGAGATTTAGTTCGTATGAGTGCAGAAGAACTAGCTTCAAAGGAACTGGCTGCTTGGCGACAACGAGAGAATCGACATGTAAGTAACACACACATTCAGATGTTTTGGACTAAACATCTGTCCAGTGTTTGAAAAGTCTCAATATACGTAAGCATTTTTGATAGTAAAAGGCAGTTACAGTCGATCTTTTTTGCAGACAATTGAAATGATTGAGAAAGAACAGCGAGAAGTAGAGAGACGACCAGTCACCAAAATCACACACAAAGGGGAGATTGAAATTGAGAACCAAGAACCTGCAAAAGCCCCTGAGGCCTTGGTAAGATTATACGAACGTGTTCGGTGTCTAATAGTCAAGCCTTATGTCCAAGTTCTAGTAAGACGTTTCCCTTCTCCCTTCAGCCTGATCCTGTCCCTAAAGCTGTTGAGGTGTCTGAGGAAAAAACTCCAGAATCAAAGGCAGAAAGCCCCAAGAAATCTAATGATACAACAAGCTTGCACAAGTCCCATCTTTTTGATCTTCACTGCAAGATCTGCACAGGTAACATGTTTAAACCTTAAAAATCCTGACCGTCATTGATTTATTTATTTTTTTAATAAAAAATTTAATTTCAGTGCTTCCATCTCTCCTCCTTTCAAGGCCGAATGGCTCCACCAGTGGAGGAGGCAACCACTAAGGTTGTTAAAGTGGCCACAACAGTCATTAGAAGGCAGTCCACAGTTACAGAAGGAGAGAGCCATGAAACCACGCCCACATCTCCACCTATTGCTCCATCGGCCCTGGTGGATGACTTATCTTTGAGAGCGATGGAAGAAGGCCTTCTTCGCTTCCCTGCTTATGAGTCAAGGTAAAAGTCATGAGTGCTCTCGTTAAACAGCTTCAGCTTGTGAATTTTCAGTATTTGAACTTGAATATTTAAATCGGAGGTTCTTTCAGTGGACTGCATCACAATAGTAATGGTGGTGTTTAGAATGCAGCCTGATAAGTTTGTGTTTTGTATGAATTCTTAAAACGTAGACTACCAGAGACTACAGCTTCTGCTAGGTGCACTAGCAACTGGTTGTTTTACTCCACTGTAAATTTACTGATCCTCATCATTGGTACCAATGATGTACACTGTGGGGTACTGGTTGACAATTAAATGATGAATAATTTTCTGTGAGTGACTTGTCAGTTAAATAATTTGTTAGGAAAAAAATGCATGCATATACTAGTAGTATATGCATAAACCCATCAAAAGTAGTCAGTAAGTAAACTATTTGGTATGTACTGTACATAGACATGACCTTGAGTAGGTTATTGCCTGGCACAGAACACTGAAAGTTTTATGTTGTCATGGCTTCCAGGAATTGTCATGATGCAATTAATGCACTGTTTCCTTATAGGTTGGAAAGCGCGAGTAGCAAAGAAGATACAGTTGCATTCCTCGCTGGTTTAGAAACATTATGGAACGGATATATAGACATGCCATCTGTAGCACGGTACCTTACAAAAGTTTACCCTGTCTCTGGAATTTTGGACCACCTAACTGAGGTAAGTATCATCAGATGCAAAACTGCTCATTTTGACATTTGAATTGAAGACTAGCTTTAATTTCCCTCACATTCATGTTACAGGATCTGCCAGACACAATTCAGGTTGGTGGAAGGATCTCTCCACAAACAGTCTGGGACTATGTGGAGAAAATTCGTGCTTCTGGTACAAAGGTGAGAATAATGTGCTTGCTGTATGTTGGGTAATATGAATATATGAATGCCACATTTTATTGTCTGCTGCTGTTTCTACTCCCTCAGGAAATATGTGTAATTCGCTTCACCCCAGACACAGAGGAAGATGAGATCTCCTACACCTTGCTGTATGCCTATTTCAGTAGTCGCAGACGATACGGTGTTGTTGCTAACAATCGCAAACAAGTTAAAGACATGTATCTCATCCCTCTTGGCGCCACTGAAAAAATCCCACATCAGATTGTTCCATTTGATGGCCCGGGTAAGACTTGATTTACTTTGCACTGATGACTCTCAAACTCTCCTGACTACTGAGTAATTTTTACCTTCTTTCATAGCAAGTATTGAAAGTGGAGTCATCAGAAACGCAATAATTTGGTATCAATCAAAACCCAGGAGTGAACTCTGTTAATACAAATCATTAAAATTGTATTTCAGAATGCTTGGTTATTCGTTGGTGACATTCTTCACCCAAATCAAAGCTAGTATTGACCTGTACTCACTCGTCATTCTAAACTAAGTGTATTGTCTAATAATTTGTAACAGGGTTGGAGACAAACCGACCAAACCTTCTCCTGGGATTAATCATTCGTCAGCGGCCCAAAAGGGACTTTGGGGTCCTCCTACCAAGTGAGGCTAGTGAACCTCCAAGTTTCTTGGCAGAGAACAAACCTCAGGTAGACCCTATCCAGAAAGCTGTGGTGGCCCAAGATGAAGAAAAAGACTTCATAAGCGGTCTTGGACATGTACAGAAAAAGGACAGTGCAAATCTTGGCAAATCTTTAGTGACTGAATCTCAGCTAGATATCGAGGATGAGGAAAATGTCTCATTACGTTTCCTCCCAGGTGTGCTAACGCAGCCTATATCTGAGAAGGCTATGCTATCGGATGATGAAGTAAAGAACACAACTAGTGGTGCAGTCAGTCAGACTTCCAGCTCTGATGGTGACGCCTCAGGACGTGTCACTCCTAAAACACCCACCACCCCCAGACTGGACCGTTTCGTCATAAAAAAAAAAGATCTGAAATCTGGCGAGATGAAACAAGATCTGAAATCTGGCGAGATGAAACAAGATCTGAAATCTGGCGAGATGAAACAAGAGCCAGCCAGCTCAAATGCAGAGATCACAAGTTCACAAGGGAAAGAAAAAGAAGATGGACCACAGAGTGGAGTTGTATTATCTCTAAAGGATAAACCAGGAGATGTATCAACAGAAACTTTCCTGTCTGGCCTTTCTACAATTCAGCCTAGTACTGAACCCCACAACACTGAAGCAAAAAGAGATACACCACCACCAAGCACACAGCCCAGTCAAAACATCAACTTGTCTCCTGTATTCGCTTCAACTGCATCGACAGATAGCACTAATGATGCCACCGAAGATGTTTCCGAGCACAAAACTGCGGAAATTCCAACTAAGGCTGTAAAACTATCTACAAGTGGCATTCTGAAAAAGACTGATGAGTCAGAATCTGTTGACGCAAAGCAGTTGTCTTTGAATAAAGACATTCCACAACCAGAAGTCACCCAATTTACACCTTCAGACCAGTCATCAGTTGACCAGTCATCAGTTACCCAGTCTGCACCTTCACAACAATCCTCAGCAACAGTGTCTGTACAGCCACCCTCAGAGTTTAAAGCCGTTGAAGACATCCAGACCATAACCACTATTTCCTTGTCTGGAAAAAATGAAGGCATGAAACCATCAAGACAACGTCTTCTAAGCCCCTCTCCTTTTACCACTGCAAGTCATGGGCCTCCACTAGCTACATTTCCTCCTTATCGCACTGCACCAGTTGACCATGTGTACCACCCTGGACCAGTGCCTACCTACCCACCTCAATCTAACCCTGCACCATTTATACCCCTTCATCAGCAGGCCCCTCCACCATTTAGCTACCCTCCACCTCTGCCTCCTCCAATGATGTTCCCCCAGAATGACCCTCAAAATCAAATGCATGCCCCACCTTGGGTTCAGGCAGTGCCTCCTCTGGCTTGTTTTCCACAGGTAGTTCCAGAGGCAGTCGCTGGGCCTCCACAGTCATATACAACCCCTAGATTTCCTGATTCCTCCATGCTGAATCTTCCACCATTGAGCAAGCGTGATCAGGGCTCTGAGCTGTGGGACAGGAAACCCAGGCCTTTGGCCGACCCTTTCAAAAAGGATGACCGAGACCACTATGGGAGGTACAGGCACAAGAGCCAACACTATGAGCGAGAGAGGCACAAGGCCAGGAGCCGCAGCCAAAGCCGCAGCAAGAGCAGGAGTCGCAGCAGGAGTCGAAGCCGGAGCAGGCACAGACGTAAGAGCAAACACTCGCGAGAGGACAGGCACGGGGAGAAGAAGAAAGATAGACATCACAGCAGTCACCACAGGGACAGGGAAAGGGACAAACACAGACGGGACTCTGATCATGAAAAACACCGGAGAGACTCAAGAGAGAGGCATTCATGATCTTGTTCAACTAATATACCCATTCAATATCATTGACCAGACATGTTCTTTTTGTATTTTACTGCATAGTAAGAAGTTATTTATAACATTTAAAAGCCGCTTTTTATGAGTGTAATTTTTACGTTTTTAGTTGTTCATGGTTTGGAGTAAATTTTGTCGTTTTAAAGTTTTAATTAACACCGGAACCAGAAGTCTCATTCAGAACCAGGTTTTCATATTATTAAAAAAAAAAAGTATTTCCTCTGCATTTTTAAAATATCCTCAACATTTTCTATTTGCATTGAATGACAATGTGTCTGTACATTTTGGTTTATCAAATAGTAGAGAGAACATGCTCTCTGCACAGTGGGTCTATGGACATCATAAAATCTTTTTATTGTTGATTAAAAAAATAAAACAATTTATTAAAAATGCTGGAAGTATTCATGGGAATTTGCTTTAATGCACAACTAAATTACATTTTTAAAAATTGCAGCTATTTTTAAAAATATACACAAGGGCACGCACACTATTAGTTTGCACCTGTGTGTGTGTGTGTGTGTGTGTGTGTGTGTGTGTGTGTTACAAGGAATAATAATGAAAGATGTTTAGATTGTAGTAGCATGCTTTTGAACATGACAGTAATATCAAATATTTAACTGTTTAAATTTGTCACACTGATCCAGTGAGAGAAAGTATAGCCTATTTGTCAGTGTTTCATGCCTTTCAGTGAGGTGTATATATTTGACTATTAAAGCAGTTTCCTTATTGGCTTCTAATTTCCCAGTGGTTGAACTGATGCACTTTTAAACATGTTTTTACCTTACAAACTTATTCAAACAGTAACCTTTTAACAAAATCACCAGGCAGACTTTGTACCATCTCCACAGCGCTTCAGTGTTGTGTATATTTGACAAGTTGAACTTAACTGAGGTGAAAAATCCCTAAGCAGGGAAGAGGCTTAAAGGAGATATGCAGAACCATGGCCTCACTTTCGTTTATAAATGCCTTGAGACCTCAAGAATCATATAGGAATAGTTTTAAGCGTTAACAAATCTAATATAATAATTTTTACGATTTAAAGTGATTTCATATAGGTAGCGGTCTGAGTGAATGGCCTTGACGTCACTGCAGGAAGGCTATCGGTCTCCTCGCCATTTTTGCTGCACTAAACCACAGAGTTGACTGCAACTTCGTGCTTTCGTTTTGAGTTAATTTATCACCATGTCATGTAGATGTGTTGCTGGTGGGTGCAGCAACATGACAAGGTGGATTTACGTTGCATTCATGGCCCAAGAATGTTCAAACTGCAAAGATTTGGATGTGTTTTGCGAGAAGTTCATGGGCATGTTGGGCGCCTATGAAGTGGTCTCTCCTCTGCACATTTTACTGAGGACTCGTACGAGACCTCTGATCTGTTGAGGAGTGTTGGCTATAAGCCCATATTGAAAGAGGGTGGAGTACCAACAATTAAAGAAAACTACAAGAAAGGGAAAGTAAGTTCAGTTGCACCAGTTCTTCTGGAGTGTGAGACGAGGGTTGTTTCTAAAACCCGGGATGGAACGGCACGGGACATATCACTCGGGCAGTGACCTCTCCGCGGTTGTTGCTAAAACCGGTGACGTCCCGTCCCGGGTTTTAGTAATTGCCTGAGCCGAGCAGTAATGGCGGAGTACTCAGTATGGAGAGAATGAGTGGACCAGCCGTCTGATTTCTCCGCTGGATGTGCTTGCCTCAGCAGCAATATCTCGCCCTTGCGTGGAAGAAGCGAATGAACGAACAACTGAAAGATTGTTTCAAAACAGTCGGCCTTCAAAAAGCGAGAACGCAGACGAGTAAGACGAGACTCTCATTTGCATACAAAACAACAAAATAACACTCGTTTACCTGCATTTAGATTAATACATGTATTGTGTGTTTAAGTTACCGGTATAAGATTATTTAATTTGCTTCAGAATGTGATTGTCTCAGTTCATCTGATTATTTAATTAGCCTTTTACATTTTCATCAGTGAAAATGCATGTACATGTATGTTGCATAAGTTATAACACCTATCCTGTTTTAATGAGAGTCAACCTGCAATCAATGAAGTCAAATCAGTCTTAATTGAGCAAGTCGGTAACGGTATTTCTTACTTTCACCATAAATTATTTATTTATATGACTTTGGTCTATAGCTGTCAGAGGCCTCGGCCTTAAAACCGGTTCCCGCAATGATGTCACGCACTCAGGGCTGGCTGGCTCAGCGGGGCAGCTCCAATGCCAACTTTGCGGTCGATTTTAACTCTCAAAAAAAAAAAAAAAAAAAAATATATATATATATATATATATATATATATATACACACACACTAGTGCATCTCAAAAAATTAGAATACCATGAAACAGTTCCTTTTTTTTCATAATTTAATTCAAAAAGGTAAACTTTCATATATTCTATATTCATTACATGTAAAGTGAAATGTTTAAAGCCTTTTTTGTTTTAATTTTGATGATTATGGCTTATAGCTCATGAAAATCAGAAATCCAGTATCTTAAATTATTACAATATTCCCTAAGATCAATAAAAAAAGGATTTACAATACAGAATGTCCAACTTCTGAAAAGTATATTAATTTATACACTCGATACTTGGTTGGGACTCCTTTACCATGAATTACTGTATCAATGCGGTGTGGCATGGGGCTGATCAGTCTGTGGCACTGCTGAGGTGTTATTGAAGCCCAGGTTGCTTTGATAGTGGCCTTCAGCATATCTGTATTTTTGGGTCAGGTGTTTCTCATCTTCCTCTTGACAATACCCCATAGATTCTCTATGGGGTTCAGGTCAGGCAAGTTGGCTGGTCAAACACACACAGTAATATCATGGTCAGCAAACCATTTGGTAGTAGTTTTGGCACTGTGGGTAGGTGCTAAGTCCTGCTGGAAAAGGAAATCAGCATCTCCAAAAAGCTCGTCAGCAGATGGAAGCATGAAGTGCTCTAAAATCTCCTGGTAGATGGCTGTGTTGACTTTGGACTTGATAAAATACAGTGGACCAACACCAGCAGATGACATGGCACCCCAAATCATCACAGACTGTGGAAACTTCACACTGGGCTTCAAACACCTTGGATTCTGTGCCTCTCCACTCTTCCTCCAGACTCTAGAACTGTGATTTCCAAATTAAATGCAAAATGTACTTTCATCTGAAAAGAGGACTTTGGACCACTGAGCAACAGTCCATTTCTTTCTCTCCTTAGCCCAGATAAGACACTTCTGACATTGTCTCTGGCTCAGGAGTAGCTTGATATTAGGAATGCAAAAGTTGTATCCCCTTTCTTGAAGATGTCTGTTCATGATGGGTCTTGATACACCGACACCAGCCTCAGTCCACCCCTTGTGAAGCTCTCCCAAGTTCTTGAATCAACTTTTCTTGACAATCCTCTCAAGACTGCGGCCATCCCTGTTGCTTGTGCACCTTTTCCAGCCACCCTTTTCAGCAGTGACCTTTTGTGACTTACCCTCCTTGTGGAGGGCATCAGTGATCATCTTCTGGACAACAGTCAAGTCAGCAGTCTTCCCCATGATTGTGGTTGTGTGTACTGAACTAGACCGAGAGATGCACTGTGTTCATACTGTTTTACTCAAACTCGAAATGAAATATTCTAATATTTTGAGATGTTTTTTTTGTTTTTGTACTGTATGCCATACTGATTAAAATTAAAATAGAAAAATGCTTTGAAACATTTTAGTTTGTGTAATGAGTCTATAATATATAACATTCACTTTCTTAAATAACTGATGGAAAATATTGAACTTTTTCACAATATTCTAATTTTTTGAGATGCACTAGTGTGTATTGTGTAATATGTATATATTTTTTTCATTCCCATTTATGTAGCATATAAGAGTCAAGGATGGAGATACTATCCACTCAAATTTTTTTTAAATTTATTTATTTTTTGGGCTTTTTTCACCTTTATTGGATAGGACAGTGTAGAGACAGGACAGGAAATGAGCGGGAGAGAGAGACGGGTCGGGATCAAACCCGGGTCCCCGGATTTATGGTATGGCACCTTAGCCACCTGAGCCATGACGCCCCCTCCACTCAGAAATTTCTTTAAAAACAAAGGTTCTGCGCATCTCCTTTAATGTGATATTCCCAGAACAGAGTTAACTGTGCCTTGCTGAAGCAGATCTTGGCCAATGACACTGGTTGCAGGACAACACTCCAGGCTGTCATCTTCATAAGAGACTCAGATATAGACCCCTTCGCAGTAAATGTCATTCATACGTAAGAGGAAATTGCGCGCGCAGCCTGTACTCAAAAAAGACTCAGCGATGCCTAGTTGTTGTGTTGTCGGGTGTCAGAATCGTAGCAGTGATAGGGTTAAAATGTACAGAATTCCAGCAGGATCCAAAAAAACTGTTTGACAAGTGACCGATCCATTGACGGTAAACAAGGATCGAGTGGACTTCAGTGGCGACTATGATACTGAATTAATTCAACAAAGTGTAAATTCAATATCATAGTCGCCACTGAAGTCCACTCGATCCTTGTTTACCGTCAATGGATCGGTCACTCGTCAAACAGTCCACCAGAATCCGAGTAGGGAATGGCTGAGCGTAGCTGTCAGTCAAACACAAGTTAGCCAATGGGAATGCATTCCTGGACAGCCCGCCCACATGTGAAGTTTGTGCCAAAACTGTAAGCAAAAAGTCAGGGAGCGCAACCAAAATAAATTCCGTCAAACAAATCTGAGAAAGACGCGGAACAAAAATAAAAGGTTTCTGAAGAGTAATAGACTGATATTTTGCACGATTACATGAATAATTTGTTTGCCAGTCTAAAAAAATGGACTTTTTGTTCTTTTTTTTGTATTTTGATTTGTCGTTTTTGTTTGATATTTCAAAAGTATTGTATGAACATTTTGGCACAAAATTGATTCCATAGGTCTATGGGCAGCGCCATTGTTTCTGAGTCCAGGCTGCGCGCGCATCCTGGCAACGGTCGGTTTGTTTACAAACATGCGAAGGGGTCTATATGCTGGGCAAGAAAGCGCTTTTGCTACAGTCTGAGGGCAAAACAAATGAAAGCACCCCTTGGGTCTATCTGTGTACAAGCCTGCCTTCATTGATGAACGCTGCACTTTCAAAAAGTTGTCCTGACACTCATTCTAAGTATGTATTAGGTTCAGGTTAAATTTAATCAACATTAAATTTTGCTTGGTCATGTAACTGGAAACAGGAAGAGCATTCAAGTTTTGTTTGGTTCTATTATATAAAACACCACCAAGTGGTAGGTTATGGACAGAACAAAGGTTTATATTGTTGTTTATGTACACAGTTAAACAACTGGAATCTGAAATAATTGGTCTGTGAAGTACATGTTTCAAAATCTCTGACTTCAAATAAAATATTTAAAGTTCAAGTATGTACACCAAATCCAGTACACTCAATGTGGATTGTCTTTGACCTATAAGCATCATGTCTGACCCACTCTTGGAGGATAAAGACGATAGACAGAGGATATGGATATATATATATATATATATTTAATTTAGAGTGTGCCTAGATTCATAATATGATAGTCAAGTAACTGAAAAACACAAGTACCATATGAACCCTTCTAACATAAACCAAACGAATGGGTTAAAGTTAACCTTAAAATCAATACATTTTGAACAAGCAAGCAAATAATGTTTTACTAAAACTTAAAGTACTATACACTTGGTTGCTAGTTCACTCACCCTGTAACTACACATGTTGGCTCTTTTATCAGGTCTACCTACCTAGTGTCATTCTGTCCATCCATAGAAGGGGACCACCACAGACCAGATATTATTTGGTTGATTATTCTCAGTACAGCAATAACTCTGACATGATAGTGTATGATGCGCTGGCATGAGTGGTGTTGAGTTGTTTTGAGCACTGTTTAATTATAAAGATGACTTTATTACACACACCTACATTGTTGGCCACCTGATACATGCACAGTTAGAACTTACAGGTCATTGCTTTGGGCTGATTACTTTTGGTTGGTGACCTTTTTTCTTAAACCAAACATGACACTGACCTGTTTAAAAAAAAAAAAATCCATCAACACTGCTGTGTCTGATCCATTCATGTTCAACCAGCATGACACACTACTACTACTACAGTGTCGGTACTGAGAATCAGCTACAACCCAAATATCATCTGGCCATCAGTGGTATATGGTGTTCTCTTTCTAATGATGGACAGAGTGAAAGGTGGACAACACACTGCATAGCAACAGATAGGTAACTGTAGTAACTGTACTGTCTACAAAATATACTTACATGGCTAAAAGTACTGACCATCACACCTATATGTGGGCCTTTCCCAGACTGTTGCTACAAAGTTGGAAGCACACAATTGTATAGAATGTCCTTGCATTACAATTTCTTTTGACTGAAACTAAAAGGACAAAACATGTTCCAGCCTAACAATGCCCTTGTGCACAAGGCAAGGTCTATGAGGGCATGAGATGGGAACTTGAGTGTCCTCCATAGATCCTTGACCTCAAACCCACTGAACACCTTTGGGATGAATTGGAAGACAAGCTGTGCCCCAGGCCTCCTTGCTCAACATCAGTACCTGATCTCACTAATGCTCTCATGGCTGAATGGACAAGTCTCTACAGACACACTCCAAATTCTAGAGCAAAGCCTTCTCAGAAGAATGGAGGTGGTTATAACAGCAAAGTGGGACTACATCTGGATTGGAATGTTTAACAAGGACATATGGGTGTGATGGTCAGGTCTCCACAAGCTTGACTAGATAAAGTGAACAGTAAACATATATATGATTTTCTTAATATACAACACTATGTTTACTTATCATCTTCTTGAAAAACATTAAAGCCCTCAGATATTTCTAGAAGCTGCATCATACTTGTGTCCTGATACAAAAGAACATCCTTGATACGGCCAACAAACCCTGTTGTAAAGAGACCAGATGTAACCCACCCTACGTCTCTGTTCAGTTCAAAGCCTCCGAAATAATAAACACCTCCATAATTAATGGAAACATAGTGCTCAAATGGGTCAATATCTTCAAAAATAACCTGCTTTTCATCAACATAAGCTTCAATGACTGTGTGATTAAGAGTAATAGATATGTATTTCCATTCATCACAGCACAGGGTTGTGTTTCGGGAAATGAGAGGAACTGCAATCTTCTCACCAAGGTTAATGGCTATTTTGAGATGATCATCCTGAAGTCCTACAGCAAGATAATCATCATCTTCACTCTCTGCCTGGCCCATCCACAGAATCAGTCCGTCTCCTGAGCTCGCCGAGAGATTAAATGACAATTGTGTGTACATCAAATCTCTTGTGCTGTACTTGGGGTCTCTGTATTTTATATATGATTTTCCAACAAAGTGAATGGTTCTCATCAACACTCGCTGCTCGCAGTAGGTTCCATGCCATCCGAGGGCACACAGGCAGGAATATGTGGCTGATGTAATGTTTGGAATGCAGAGAGAACTGTGCTGGCACAGAGCACCTATGCAAAAAACAGACTGTTCACAGTATGCACCCGTCCATTCTGCTGGGCAAATGCAAATAAATGAATCATGACCATTTGCTTTGCAGTAACCCCCATTCCTACACACTTTGTACCCACACTTAGTTCCATCCCAATCTTTCACGTTCACCCCTCGTAGAGCCCCTCTCTCTGTGAGCTCAAGCTCGTGGCCATTAATGATGACTTCGCGAATGCTCCCGCTGAAGCTGATTGGCTCTTTCTCCACTGCATCTGGGGAAACAGAAGCCATGACAGACACACCGCCAATGAAAACTTCAGTGGAGATATCCAGAGTACTCATGCCCTTAGAGGGGTCACGAATTACGCTGTGCTCATCCAGAACCAGATAACCTTGGTTTCCTTCTCTCCCAGCTTTCACTGTATGCCATGTGCTTCCTGTCAGGTCCACTCTGTTTGGAGACTGTAGAACAATTGTTTTGTCACCAAGATTGTAGCGAAGCTGTACAAATCCTCCAGATAAAGACAGACTGATGAAGTCACCTTGAGAGAAGACAGAGATTCTATTAGTGTATACAGTTCTAGTCCAATAACAAAACCTTTTTTTTTCTTTTAGTGGTCAGAACCAAATAGCAAAGTTGCACAGAAATTGCCAGATATCCTGTTCAGAACTATGTCCGACTGACTTTCATTTTCTAAGTCTGCCATTTTGTAGCAGCATCAGAAAATATAATCGAGAATATCCAGTGTACTCTTTCAATCACAGAATGTACCATCAACGTGGGAGAGTGAGGTCTGTTTTAAAAATTTGCTGTATCTTATAAAGCTCCAGTTTTTCACATGACATCTGTTTGTTATCTATACGTAAAAACAAATACCATTTACATCTTAATATCAAATGATACTGTATGTATATAAAGTTAGATCAAAGGAAATATTCCAATTTTAGGTAAGTGTGAAGTCAGTTGCCTCTCAATTTAATTCAAGTCTGGGGTTGAAGTTAATTTTGGCCACAAACTACTTCTTTCTGCTGCTCCCGTCAGGGGTCACCACAGTCGATCTGTTCCACATAGGTTCTACAACGAATGCCCTTCCTGACACAACCCTCCCCAATCTATCTGGGCTTAGACTAAATATGCACTGGCTTGTACAATCCCAGTGGCTAAGTATTTTTACCTAATCTGCATATCTTTGAACTGTTGGGGAAACTGGAGCACACGGAGGAAACCCATGCAGACACAGGGAGAACATGTAAATTCCACAAAGAAAGGCTCCTGTCGGTCATGGGGTTCAAACCCAGAACCTTCTTGCTGTGAGGTGACAGTGCTAACCACTGCACCACTGTGCCACCCAAGTTTGATTGCAAGCTACTAAGTAGGAAAAAACATGGATACCTCCCTGTTCGTCTTTTGTTAGCAGCAAGCTAGACAGCTGACTATGACGAGTAATGTATATTTTATTCCTCAAAAGAGTAAACTGTATAATCAGTGTTATAGGTTGAATGAGTGAATGTTAATTTGACTAAAGCAGATACTTGTATATACACTCACTGGCCACTTTATTAGGAACACCCATATACCTCCTGTTTTATATAGTTCTCTAATCAGCCAATCCCTTGACAGCAGCACAATGCATAAAATCATGCAGATACAAATCAAGAGCTTCAGTTAATGTTCACTTAAAACATCAGAATGGGAAAAATTGTGATCTCTGTGACTTGGGTGTTGGTGCCAGATGGACCGGTTTGAGTATTTCAGAAACTGTTGATCTCCTGGGATTTTCACGCACAACAGTCTCTAGAGGTGACACAGAATGGTGTGCAAAACAAAAAAAACATTGAGTGAGCGACAGGGCCGCGTTCCCTTGCCGAGGCCCCACCCCCACCCATTGTCAACTGCGCTCAGCAAATTCACCCCCTCAGACGTGCCTGTCTAACTAGACACAGAAACTTAAATAATGACAGTGGCACAATTAGAAATACTATTGAACGATAAAACTTTATATCCATCAACACCTATTTAATCGAGAAAAAGCAATGGTGAAATAGGCAATTGCATGGTGAAAAAATCCATCAGACATCACGGTTAACAAGTCTGGTTAACTAAAGTTTAGCCTCAAGAAGCCTTTGAATGAGTGAGTCAATGAACAACATGTCAAGAACATAACCTAGGCCTACAACAGTTTCTTTAGTATTCAGAACAAGAACATTCATTTGGTATATAACTGTTCATTTTCATTTTGGAATCCAGGCGACTTTTAACTTATGAAAACAAAGAGCGATAACAAAGAAAGAAAAATATTTTGCTTCTCAGAAATAAATCTCAAAATGTTAGGCTATGTGAAACATTTAATCCTTTCACACACATAATGTCCCAAACAGCAGTGGCACACAGCTTTGCGCATTCAGTTTGACAGCCATGGGTCAACTTACAAGGGCACTTTCCTACTTTTCTGGAAAGCGAAGTCATTAATTAAATCACTGAACTCAAGCTGGCGTAGCGTGTGAAGACATGGTGGACAGTGATCATATTGACAATGACGGGTGATTTATGCGACGGGACAAGGTGGGCTTCCTTACGGGTGGCGAAATGCATGAAAAATGTTATCAATATGATCAAAACTGGGCGGCACGGTGGTGTAGTGGTTAGTGCTGTCGCCTCACAGCAAGAAGGTCCTGGGTTTGAGCCCCGGGGCCGGCGAGGGCCTTTCTGTGTGGAGTTTGCATGTTCTCCCCGTGTCTGCGTGGGTTTCCTCCGGGTGCTCCGGTTTCCCCCACAGTCCAAAGACATGCAGGTTAGGTTAACTGGTGACTCTAAATTGACCGTAGGTGTGAATGTGAGTGTGAATGGTTGTCTGTGTCTATGTGTCAGCCCTGTGATGACCTGGCGACTTGTCCAGGGTGTACCCCGCCTTTCGCCCGTAGTCAGCTGGGATAGGCTCCAGCTTGCCTGCGACCCTGTAGAAGGATAAAGCGGCTAGAGATAATGAGATGAGATGAGATGATCAAAACTTCTGAAAATATCGTTTCATATTTTCCGATCTTGCTACCTCCGAGGCCCCCTAGTGGCCGAGGCCCTGGGCAGCTGCCCATGAAGCCCATTAGGATAACGCGTCCTTGGTGAGCGATAGTTCTGTGGGTGGAAACACATTATTGATCAGAGAAGTCAGAGGAAAATGGCCAGGTTTGTTTGAGCTGCCAGGAAGGATATAACAACTCTTTACAACTGTGGTGAGCAGAAAAGCATCTCAGCATGCAACAGCAGAAGACCACATTGGATTCCACTTCTGCCAGCCAAGAACAGGAATCTTAGAATCAAGAACAAGTTCCTATTGAAGTGGCCGATGAGTGTGTACTCATTTGAAAATAAGAAGTGCTACTCAGTGCACTTGGGATACTGTGAGGAGCCATGTTGATTTTACATCAGTTGCTGAAAATGGGGTTAAGACCACCATCCTGAGAAGGAATTCCCAGTTGTGGGGTATATTCTTTAGGTTTTCCTAGTCAGAGAGGAGACTAAACCTGACCCAATCTGTCAACTAATCTGACATGCAAAATTACCAGTCATCTGTCACTGTCATCTATCAATCATGCTAACTGATAATCAGCTAGAGAGAGATCAAAACTAATCTATTTTAGGGGTTGCATAGAAAACTAATAAATTCACTAGTCACTGCTTTGGGGATGTTGAATGTTCAGGACAGTTGGTGAAAAAAGTAGGAAACAGGTGTTGGTTAAGAAAGCAGCTAAATATACTTTGTTAATCTGAAAATGTTTCAGACTATATGAAGCCAATTCAAGAGCTAGCTGCACAAGACTCCTAAGTGAAAAGATTAATTAATTAATTAATTAATTAATTAATTAATTAATTAATTAATTAAGCAAGCTTTAAAGCAAAGGTCTGGGATTTTTTTTTTAAAACCTGGTCCTTACTTTACCATCTCTTTGGGTCCAAATATTAACTCGGGACAAAAATGGAGATCAGCCCAGTATTGAGTTAGAGAAATAATTTGGGGAAAATAGGGCCCATGTTAAACATTCCCAGAGCTTTGCTTTAATGAACCACTGACACTTTGTATCACTTTACATAAAGTGGAGACATGTGCGTCAGCTCTCATGAAATCCCACTCAATTAGTTTAGAGCAGCCTTTCTCAACCAGGGTGCTGTGGCACCCCGGGGTGCCGTCTGGCTTTGTTAGGGGTGCCGTCAAAAAATTATATATTCTAACATTGAAATAAATAAAATGAATTAAAATTCCAAAAAACAATAGTTACACTAATGCAGATCATCGCTGCCTCATGCATCATCAAAATTTGTCTCACAGCCCCCTTTCCCATGTCACAACGTCACTGCCGGGGTCAGCGTATGGTCAGCGTGACTGCGTATATTTTATATGGGGGTGCCTTGAGAATTTGCATACTTCTGAAGGGTGCCGTGACTGAAAAAAGGTTGAGAAACGCTGGTTTAGAGACAGATCAGCACGGCATCCTTGCTTCAAGAGGCCAGTTAACACTGAGTTTCAGGCACTAGTGAGGCATTTCTATATTTACTTCATTTTCATGAGAAACAGTTGTACTATTTCACCATTTCCATCATGTGTCCCCTGCATGTATCACCTCCTAGGAATCCCTAGTTTAGTTCCAGAAAGACACACTGTTTTACATTTTTAGCTGTACCCTGCTGAACAAACCTTTCAGCTAATTATCAAGCCTGATTATCATTTAATCATCAATTTTCTTTTTTCTTTTCTTTGTTTTTCGATGACAGAGTGTTAGAGGATGGGGATAAAAAGTGACAATGTATCTGTCTAGGACTGCAGCTGGAGAGCTCTGATGTAGTTAATAACTAGCAGTTATTGCCCGTAGGAGAGAGGAGACGTAGTAGTTATTGCCCATCACTGAGGAGACGTAGACTTGGCCCTCATGGAAGTCTCCAGCGAGGAGCGCTGATTGCGAGGTCCCGTACAATCAAAACTCCCAGGCAAGTGGGGGAGGGGATTCCCCGCTGAGCATACGTGCAGTGTAGCATGAGCATGTAGCTTATGGGAAATGAATAGTGTGTTGGATTAGCACTAATCCCATGTTTTGGAAAATCGAAAATGTTGTCTTGGGCCCCTCTGGGGTGTCACCAATCCATGTGCAAAGTATGGAGTATGTGTGTCCAACGGTGTCGATTTGCATAGGTGAACAGACAGACAGACAGCCTTCCTTTAGTAGTATAGAAGTATAGCTATATTGTACATACAACCCCGATTCCAAAAAAGTTGGGACAAAGTACAAATTGTAAATAAAAATGGAATGCAATGATGTGGAAGTTTCAAAATTCCATATTTTATTCAGAATAGAACATAGATGACATATCAAATGTTTAAACTGAGAAAATGTATCATTTAAAGAGAAAAGTTAGGTGATTTTAAATTTCATGACAACAACACATCTCAAAAAAGTTGGGACAAGGCCATGTTTACCACTGTGAGACATCCCCTTTTCTCTTTACAACAGTCTGTAAACGTCTGGGGACTGAGGAGACAAGTTGCTCAAGTTTAGGGATAGGAATGTTAACCCATTCTTGTCTAATGTAGGATTCTAGTTGCTCAACTGTCTTAGGTCTTTTTTGTTGTATCTTCCGTTTTATGATGCGCCAAATGTTTTCTATGGGTGAAAGATCTGGACTGCAGGCTGGCCAGTTCAGTAGCCGGACCCTTCTTCTTCACAGCCATGATGCTGTAATTGATGCAGTATGTGGTTTGGCATTGGCATGTTGGAAAATGCAAGGTCTTCCCTGAAAGAGACGTTGTCTGGATGGGAGCATATGTTGCTCTAGAACCTGGATATACCTTTCAGCACTGATGGTGTCTTTCCAGATGTGTAAGCTGCCCATGCCACATGCACTAATGCAACCCCATACCATCAGAGACTGCAGGCTTCTGAACTGAGCGCTGATAACAACTTGGGTCATCCTTCTCCTCTTTAGTCCGAATGACACGGCGTCCCTGATTTCCATAAAGAACTTCAAATTTTGATTCATCTGACCACAGAACAATTTTCCACTTTGCCACAGTCCATTTTAAATGAGCCTTGGCCCAGAGAAGACGTCTGCGCTTCTGGATCATAATTAGATATGGCTTCTTCTTTGAACTATAGAGTTTTAGCTGGCAACGGCAGATGGCACGGTGAATTGTATTCACAAATAATGTTCTCTGGAAATATTCCTCAGCCCATTTTGTGATTTCCAATACAGAAGTATGCCTGTATGTGATGCAGTGGCGTCTAAGGGCCCGAAGATCATGGGCACCCAGTATGGTTTTCCGGCCTTGACCCTTACGCACAGAGATTCTTCCAGATTCTCTGAATCTTTTGATGATATTATGCACTGTAGATGATGATATGTTCAAACTCTTTGCAATTTTACACTGTCGAACTCCTTTCTGATATTGCGCCACTATTTGTCGGCGCAGAATTAGGGGGACTGGTGATCCTCTTCCCATCTTTACTTCTGAGAGCCGCTGCCACTCCAAGATGCTCTTTTTATACCCAGTCATGTTAATGACCTATTGCCAATTGACCTAATGAGTTGCAATTTGGTCCTCCAGCTGTTCCTTTTTTGTACCTTTAACTTTTCCAGCCTCTTATTGCCCCTGTCCCAACTTTTTTGAGATGTGTTGCTGTCATGAAATTTCAAATGAGCCAATATTTGGCATGAAATTTCAAAATGTCTCACTTTTGACATCTGATATGTTGTCTATGTTCTGTTGTGAATACAATATCAGTTTTTGAGATTTGTAAATTACTGCATTCCATTTTTATTTACAATTTGTACTTTGTCCCAACTTTTTTGGAATTAGGGTTGTACTTTAGTTAGGAATACACACAACACACATTATTAATTTGAAAAGACTCAAGCGGGAGAGAGTTTTTCATACCAGCTTGGGCATTCAGATACTGTGCAGTGTAGAACAGGATGCCCTCCAGTGAAATCGTCTTGAACTGCAGCAGAAGGTGTGTTCTGTGTCTCATGTGGATGAGGGGAAAAGCCATCCAGGAGGACCGGTTAGCTTCAAAAAATGGGTCGCTGATTGACAAAGCTTTAGGGAAGACAGTAATAATCAGGCTTTTACAATATATAGGACATTTTACTATCAACATTAAGTTTAGATAAAATGCTTGCCATTCCATAAAACCAATATTAAGTCCCCTCTGAAAGTATTGGAAAAGCAATGCCAATTATTTTGTTTTGTGATACACTGAATATCTGAATATCTGAATAGCTCTGAATATCTACTCTTAGTTCGAGCCCTAGATTTCGCCTGTGAAGACTGCATTTATTGTTAAAAAGGATAAACCAACATAAAGACCAGAGAGCAGTTTATGGGAGAAAAGCAAGCTATTTTGAAGCTGAGAAAAGAGATAAAATCAGAGCATTTGCACAAGAATTGGACATAGCTAATACAACGATTTGGAATGTCCTGAAAAAGAAGGTCACCACTGTTCTACTAAGAACCAGAGATTGAACAGCACAGACCAAAGAAAATAGTAGCAGTTGATGACACACATTGTGAGAGCTGTGAAGAAAAGCACAAAGCAACAGTCAGTGACTTCACCAACAAAGCAAAGGCAACCATTCCACAGGACAAGGGGGGAAGTCACTTCAAGTCAAGTCACTTTATTTCTACAGCACATTTAAAAACAACAGGAGTTGACCCAAATTGAAGGGATCACAATCTACCGTTCAAAGAAGACTTTGAGAGCAAGAACATAAAAGTTATCTTTAGTTAGAAAATGAATGTTTGGAAATCTTTTCTACTGACAAATTTAACATAAAATGTATATTAAAAAGATATAGTGTGGCTAAGACTTTTGCACAGTACGCAACATTCAGCCCATTTTGTGCAGAATAATGGCAAATCACTGAAAGAGCCAAATGCAAAACCTTGTGATTTATATTTTAGTGGAAGTGAAATCTTACTTCCAGAGCAGAAATATAGAGGCCATACCACAAGGTGGAAATCACTCCTCAACAATAAGAATAGGAAGACCAGCTTGGAATACTCAAAGAAATACAGAGATAAGCCACAAAAGCTCTGGAACCAAGATTAACCTCTACCAAAGTGATAGAAAGGACAAAGTGTGCAGGTAGAAAGGATTTATTCATGATCCAAAACATACAACCTCATCAGTCAAACACAGTGGAGGTAGTGTCATGGCTTGGGCTTGCATGGCTGCTTCTGGAACAGGCTCACTAATCTTTATTAATGATGTAACTCGTGATGTTAGCAGCAGAATTTACAGAGAAATGCATCCATTTTATTTGGGAGGAACTCTATCAAGCAGGAAATCTATCATGCTCTATCTATCTCTTCCTCAGCGAACATCACTGCAGCGACCTGGACATGTAGATTCCTCCTTTACAACATCTGAAGGGTCCGCCCTTTTCTTACCACCTACTCTACTCAGCTCCTGGTCCAAGCACTGATCCTCTCCCGCTTGGACTACTGCAGCTCTCTCCTTGCTGGCCTTCCAGCTTCTGCCATCAGACCCCTGCAGCTCCTCCAGAACACTGCAGCTCGCCTGGTCTACAACCTCCCTCATTCTCCGCATGTCACCCCTCTGCTTGCCGACCTGCACTGGCTACCTATTGCAGCTCTCATCGAATTTAAGACATTGGTGCTAACTTACCAGGCTCTCAAGGGGTTAGGGCCAGCGTACCTCCAGAGTCTGATCCACCCCTACACACCAGCCAGATCCCTACGCTCCACTACTACTGGTCACTTGGCCCCTCCTCCTCTCTGCTCTTGCTCAGCCTGCTCAAGACTGCTATCTGTCCTGGCTCCACAATGGTGGAATGACCTTCCCATTGAGGTCAGAACTGCCGACTCCCTGACCACTTTCAAGCGCAGACTGAAGACTCACCTCTTCAGACTGCACCGCTCCCCTTCTTCCCTGCCTACTGTGTAACTGCGTTTTGGTCTAGACCAACCCAGGCTGTGTGTAGTCTAGCCTGGGGTTAGCTGTTTTGAGTTCTCTTAGTTGTACTTCATATGGTTGGTTTGTTTCCTTGGCTGTTTGAGTGTTGGTACGTCAACAGAATATTACACTAGGTATTGCTGTCACTTGTTCAGTTGGCACTAGAACTTTCTTGTCTAGAAGTTCAGCACTTCATGGACCTGACTTTTGCACTCATTATATGTCGCTCTGGATAAGAGCATCTGCTAAATGCCATGTAGCTGTTTATGGGATTATTGATTGGTATGGGAAGGTTTTGCTGTGTTTTTGGATGTACAAATCATTCTGAATGAAACAAAGACATCAGATTTTTTAATTTACCAAAAGTAATTCATCATTGGGGGAAAAACTGGACAGATTTCTAAACGTAGAAGGGGAAAATGGGAAAAAAACATTCAGTGGGACTCAGTGTCGAATGGAAAGGTCAAAAACCCAATGGTATGCTCACTTCATTTCTACAAAGGTAAGAATAAAAAAAACAAACAAAAAACAAACAAATAAAAAAGACAAAAAAACAAAACAAAACAAAAAACTCCCCAGCATAGTTACCATTGCTATGGGGTCACATGATGGTGCAAAGCCTCTATAGGTGGGTTGCATCAGACATCACATTCGCCTCATTAGATATGCAAGACATGAAGTGGTGGTCAGCTAAGCTCACTGTTCACAAATCATTACCATCACTGAGGGGCCTTGCTTGTTGTTAAAATGACCTACACTTGCATTGTTTTTGGCTGCTCAAATCATACAAACCATGAAACTGAAAAGTTTCTTTCGGGTTCCTCATGAAGTGATAAAAAAAGGGTGAAAGAGCAAAGGATTTTACCAAAAGATAACAAGAAAGGTGGCTCTTGAACCTTTTGCTGTGATGGAAGGGAGCAGAATCAAAGAATGCTTGAGTTTGCAGTGATTACTTCATGAAAGGTTTGTAAATTCCTCTGATTTATTTCATTCGAATTCACAAATGACTTCTTGCCATTTTCCATTATTTCGTGATGTTTTAAAGTTCAGCAGGTGCTTAAGTCCTCATGTGTTTTTGTTTACTGTATGATCATGGTTGCCATGCGTATGTGTATGTTTTCACTTTATTTATCAGGATGTCCTAGCAATGTTTACAAGGACGATGATGTAGATTGGGCTCCTACACTGAACTAGATAGATAAGATAATCAAGGTGATCCACATAAACACAAAAGCAGAGCTCACAAGTTAACAGCACGGAACTACTTACCCAGCCATGCAGTTACAGTGAGCCTAAGGAGAGAAAAAACTGGATTGTTGCTCAGTGGACTTGATAAAACACAGTGGACCAACACCAGCAGATGGCATAGCATCCCAAATCATCACAGACTGTGGAAACCCTGCACTGAACTTCAAACACCTTGGATTCTGTGCCTCTCCACTCTTCCTTCAGACTCTAGGACTTTGATTTCCAAATGAAATGCAAAATTTACTTTCATCTGAAAAGAGGACTTTGGACCACTGAGCAACAATCCAGTTCTTTCTCTCCTTAGCTGAGGTAAGATGCTTTTGACGTTGTCTCTGGTTCAGGAGACAATCCCCATTGTGATTGTGTGTACTGAACTAGACCAAGAGATACACAATATTTATACTGTTTTACTCAAACTTGAAATGAAATATACTAATATTTTGAGATACTGGATTTCTGATTTTCACGAGCTGTAAGCCATAATAATCAAAATTAAAAAAAGCCTTGAAATATTTCACTTTACATGTAATGAAGATAGAATAGATGAAAGTTTTCCTTTTTGAATTAAATTACAAAAAAAAACTTTTTCATGACATTCCAATATTTTGAGATGCACTAGTAAATGTTGAATGGATGAATTATTTTGTATGTCTGTCTCAGTGATCTTACAGACTTTCTATTACTTTTGAAACTAAAACTGTCAAAGCACATCTTGATAAATTAAAGGGGTACTTGTTTGAATACTTGTTGTTAGAGAAATTACCTGCTTTGAAATTTAGCATGTATGACTGCTTTTGCTTTACAATTAAGTCTCATAATCGCTGTTGTCTGTAGTGATTGGGAGGAACACTAATTTCACAGTAATTAACTATTATAATAAAGATTCATTCCCCAAAGTACTTCAGCAGCTAACCTTCCTGGCAGAACTTGCCGCCGGTGCCCAGAGGACACTGACAGCTGTAGCCTTCAGGAAGCGGAACACATGTAGCACCACGGGCACATGATGGAGGTGGGACACGTTCCAGATCACAGAAGGACACACTCTCAGAGCAGAGAGCACCTTTCCATCCAGACCTACACTGGCAACTGAAGTGTCAGGAGAATAAAATTAAAAATTATTTGATAGGCAAAGTAAGCAAAGTTTTCAAATTTTCAATTTAGTTAATAGTAAAACGTTTAAAAATCCCCAAGAGACAGAGTAGAACCCACAGAATCACACATACACAGATTCTCAATCAAAAAATAATCTGGAGAAATCCAGTACTGTGCAAAGTACTTGTAAGAAAAATGTACGAAGGAAAATTTGTGGAATAAAAGGTGAAATTAACAGTCTACCGTAATCTAGACCCTAGTCTACCTAATGTCCTTAATATTGATGCAGCCTTTAAAACTGCATCAACTCTTGTATGTTTTATAAGGAAATCAGCTGCTTGTTTTTAACATCTTGGAGAAACTGCCAGATTGTTTTTTTTTTCCAGACTTTGGCTGTCTCTTCCCAGACAGGTTCAATTATGTTGAGATCAGGGCCCTGCGGAGGCCATACCATCTGTTACAGAACTACTCGTTCTTTAAAATAGCTAGAAAATGAATGTTTGGAAAGCTTTTCTACTGATGCATTTAACATAAGTGCATATTAAAAATATATAGTGTGGCTAAGGCTTTTGCACAGTACGAAACATTCAGTTCATTTTGTGCTGAATAATGGGAAATCACTAACATGTGAGCCAAATGCAAAGCCATATAATTTGTATTTTGGTGGAAGTGAAGTCTTACTACACAGAGGATCCAGAGTCGATACAGGTGCCTCCATTGTGACAAGAAAGCAGGCTACATGGAGATATACCACACTGACCCACACTGCGGGCAGCTATAGGGTGGGTTTCCGGCCTGTCCAGTGTGTGGAACTTCCCATCATGTCTGGTCCGGAATTGCACATTAAAAATGCAACCTTTTCATACAAAACACATTATACATTTATTTATAGGGATAAATAAAGTTGTTAGTGATAAAATTAGCTCATAAATTTAAAATCTTTATTTTTTGTGAAGCTGCTTTGCCACAATGTCTGTTGTTAAAAGTGCTACACAAATAAACTGACTTGACTTATATGTGATTGTTCAGTCTTGATACGGCTAAAAAAAAAAGAAGAAATAAAACATATTTCTATTAAAGGTGACATTATAGCATTGCCCCATACTTATAGAAATGCATCGACCTGATTTATGACAGCTTTGACTCTACGACATCCGTCTGTATGACGATTGTGTACCACCACAGGGAACCCGATCATAAGTGCAAGGCAACATATCTATCTCAAACACTTGACCACTGGACAACGAAATTTGTATCTTTATTTACATAAGATAGATGGGTTTTATCCAGTGCTTATTTTTAATTTGCTTTTTAAAAAATAACGTGGGATTATTTACTAACACATTTTACAGAAAATATAAATGGTGGTAGACTGATGAAAGTGCAGGAAGAGTTTTATTGAAAACACGTGAGCAAACAGATCCAAAACAAAGACAAAGGCAGAGTCGAATAAAAGGCAGTGAGGCACAGAGAAGATATCAGAGGTAATACAATCCTCACAGTCCAAAAACACAAACACGGCCAAAACCAGAAAATCAATACAAAATACAAGGCTTTCACAAAGTCTGTGTTACTGAGAGTCCTTATATGTATGCATTGTGATTGAGCTCTAATCAGGAACATGTGGATGGTAATTAGTCCGAATGGTGTGCGCACACTTTACAATCTGCGGCTGCACGCTCCAAACTTCAATGCATATGGATGCACATACAACCCCGATTCCAAAAAAGTTGGGACAAAGTACAAATTGTAAATAAAAACGGAATGAAATGATGTGGAAGTTTCAAAATTCCATATTTTATTCAGAATGGAACATAGATGACATATCAAATGTTTAAACTGAGAAAATGTATCATTTAAAGAGAAAAATTAGGTGATTTTAAATTTCATGACAACACCACATCTCAAAAAAGTTGGGACAAGGCCATGTTTACCACTGTGAGACATCCCCTTTTCTCTTTACAACAGTCTGTAAACATCTGGGGACTGAGGAGACAAGTTGCTCAAGTTTAGGGATAGGAATGTTAACCCATCCTTGTCTAATGTAGGATTCTAGTTGCTCAACTGTCTTAGGTCTTTTTTGTCGTATCTTCCGTTTTATGATCCGCCAACTGTTTTCTATGGGTGAAAGATCTGGACTGCAGGCTGGCCAGTTCAGTATCTGGACCCTTCTTCTATGCAGCCATGATGCTGTAATTGATGCAGTATGTGGTTTGGCATTGTCACATTGGAAAATGCAAGGTCTTCCCTGAAAGAGACGTCATCTGGATGGGAGCATATGCTGCTCTAGAACCTGGATATACCTTTCAGCATTGATGGTGTCTTTCCAGATGTGTAAGCTGCCCATGCCACATGCACTAATGCAACCCCATACCATCAGAGATGCAGGCTTCTGAACTGAGTGCTGATGACAACTTGGGTCGTCCTTCTCCTCTTTAGTCCGAATGACACGGTGTCCCTGATTTCCATAAAGAACGTCTAATTTTGATTCGTCTGACCACAGAACAGTTTTCCACTTTGCCACAGTCCATTTTAAATGAGCCTTGGCCCAGAGAAAACGTCTGCACTTCTGGATCATGTTTAGATACGGCTTCTTCTTTGAACTATAGAGTTTTAGCTGGCAACGGCGGATGGCAAGGTGAATTGTGTTCACAGATAATGTTCTCTGGAAATATTCCTGAGCCCATTTTGTGATTTCCAATACAGAAGCATGCCTGTATGTGATGCAGTGCCGTCTAAGGGCCCGAAGATCACAGGCACCCAGTATGGTTTTCTGGCCTTGACCCTTACGCACAGAGATTCTTCCAGATTCTCTGAATCTTTTGATGATATTATGCACTGTAGATGATGACATGTTCAAACTCTTTGCAATTTTACACTGTCAAACTCCTTTCTGATATTGCTCCACTATTTATTGGTGCAGAATTAGGGGGATTGGTGATCCTCTTCCCATCTTTACTTCTGAGAGCCGCTGCCACTCCAAGATGCTCTTTTTATACCCAGTCATGTTAATGACCTATTGCCAATTGACCTAATGAGTTGCAATTTGGTCCTCCAGCTGTTCCTTTTTTGTACCTTTAACTTTTCCAGCCTCTTATTGCCCCTGTCCCAACTTTTTTGAGATGTGTTGCTGTCATGAAATTTCAAATGAGCCAATATTTGGCATGAAATTTCAAAATGTCTCACTTTCGACATTTGATATGTTGTCTATGTTCTGTTGTGAATACAATATCAGTTTTTGAGATTTGTAAATTATTGCATTCCGTTTTTATTTACAATTTGTACTTTGTCCCAACTTTTTTGGAATCGGGATTGTATCATAGATGCAACCAGACAACTGTTCGACATTTCATGTTTGATATTTGATCATAACTATATAGTAATGATGGAAAGTGAAAGTGCTGGTTCACTGCTGTCCACCAGACACCCAGCAGAGTCACACCATAATAAATGTCGTGGTGTTTCTGGCGCATGGCATGCGGTGGTCAAAGAAAGGAATAAATATGTATTCGTAACTGTGATGCATATCTCATTATTGGTAGAAATGTCATGAGACAATCCAGCAATTTATTGACACGAAACACACTACACTACAAATATTTTGCACATACACTCATCAGGAGGGCGGCACGGTGGTGTAGTGGTTAGCGCTGTCGCCTCACAGCAAGAAGGTCTGGGTTTGAGCCCCGTGGCCGGCGAGGGCCTTTCTGTGCAGAGTTTGCATGTTCTCCCTGTGCCTGCCTTTCACCCATAGTCAGCTGGGATAGGCTCCAGCTTGCCTGTGACCCTGTAGAACAGGATAAAGTGGCTAGAGATAATGAGCTCATCAGGAGCTCTGCTTTTAGGCAGTGCTTAAATATCTACGTATATTACCCCTTTTTCATAAGTTCACACAGTTCCCTGGGGTCTTAATGAAATGTCTGTGACATGCTTTGGTCAAAATACCACAAGGATAAAGAACCACAGCCCCATTCTCACCCTGTATAAACATCCCTGTTCAAAACAGCTGAGTGCCTGTTCCTTTAAATGATAATAAGTCACTGCTCACCCCACCCCCCTCTTCCACCAGCCAATCAGATAACACTTTCAATATTCATTTACAAAGGCAGTTCTCAGTGAGTGGAGATGCTCAGATTAGGGAGCAGCATAATTCTAATAATCTCCCTACTGTGACACAGAAAGGGGAGACAAATCTGAATGGCTTGTTGAAGCACATTTTCTGAAATATGCAACCCAGAAGAAACTAACTTCTTTCTTCTTCTTCTTTTGGCTGCTTCTGATTAGGGGTCGCCACAGCGGATCTTTTGTCTCCATTGCTCCCTGTCTTCTGCATCCTTCTCTACCACACTTGCCACTTTCATGTCCTCTCTCACCACATTCATGTATCTCCTCTTTGGCCTTCCTTGTTTTTGTTTGCCTGGCAGTTCCTTCCTCAACATTCTCCTTCCCACATGCTCTGCATCTCTTCTCAGGATGTGCCCATACCATCACAGTCTCATCTCTCTTAGCTTAATTCCCAAGCTCTCCACATATGCTGTCCCTCTGATATGCTCGTTCCTTATCCTGTCCAACCTTGTCACTCCCATCGCAAACCTTAACATCCTCAACTCCGCCACCTCCAACTTTGCCTCCTGTCTCTTCGTTAAGGGTACAGTCTCCAATCCACACATCACAGCTGGTCTCACTACTGTCTTATACATCTTACCTTTCACTTTTGCTGGGACTTTCCTATCACAAATGACTCCCGAAATCCTTCTCCAACTGTTCCACCCTGCCTGCACTCTCTTCCTCACCTCACTATCGCAGCCCCCATTTTCCTGCACAGTTGACCCCAGGTGGGTTGGTCGGCTCCAGATACTCAAATGTATGTGCAAACACACATGAAAAAAGTGAGTTTTTTTTTTAAAAATAATCTGTCCCCTTTAAATATATTCATGTAAAGTTTTTCAGCCAGTGAAACAAGCCTGAAGTTTTACAAACTACACTTATTCAATTATCACCAGCTATGCTTATCCCAGTTAAAAACATCTCGGAAAAAAAAAAAAGTCATGAACTTGTGAAATGAATGTGTGGTTCATATATGTGAGTCATTCAACTGATCATAATTGCTCCATTTCATGCAGTCTTTAATTGTTCATAAAATGTACACACTGGCCTAGAGTTACCTAACAGAATCCCAGCCTGAGAATATACTGTGATCATTAGAGTAGTGATTTGAAGATTCAGCATTTTAGGTCACCAGTTGTTGAAGACCACAAATCTAGCTAATCAGCTGTTATTCACAGTTCGCCATATGTGGTGTTAAGCTCTAATATTGGCATACAGAGACCTTCCCCTCTTGAGAGATATGACAGAACACAAACTACCTTTAATATTGAACGAAATAGCATTTATGTTAATTGTATGTCTGTGACTGTGCCTCATTTTAGGATACAAAAAATGTGAAAAAAAAGTACTGTGGTCTTCCACATGTTTAAGTCTCTCATCCTCATACTTACATATACAGAACAGAACAACAGAACCAAGTAATATATTAGTGCATCTCAAACAATTCGAGTATCATGAAAAAGTTAATGTTTTTGTGATTTAATTCAAAAGGTAAACTTTCAGATATTCTATATTCATTACATGTAAAGCTAATATTTCAAGCATTTTTTGTTTTAATTTTAATGATTATGGCTTATAGCTCATGAAAATCAGAAATCCAGTATCTCAAATTATTAGAATATTCCCAAGATCAATCAAAAAAGGATTTACAATAAAGAAATGTCCAACTTCTGAAAAGTATGTTCATTTATATACTTAATACTTAGTTGGGGCTCCTTTACCATGAATTACTGCATTAATGTGGCGTGGCATGGAGGCAATCAGCCTGTGGCACTGCTGAGGTGTTATTGAAGCCCAGGTTGCTTTGATAGCAACCATCAGCTCGTCTGTATTTTTGGATCTGGTGTTTCTCATCTTCCTCTTGGCAATACCCCATAGATTCTCTATGGGGTTCAGGTCAGGCAAGTTGACTAGTCAATCAAGCACAGTAATATCATGGTCAGCAATTGGATTGGTAGTAGTTTTGGCACTGGGGGCTTGTGCTAAGTCCTACTGGAAAAGGAAATTGGCACCTCCATAAAACTTGTCAGCGTGAATTGCTCTAAAATCTCCTGGTAGATGGCTGTCTTAGCTTTGGACTTGATAAAACACAGCGGACCAACACCAGCAGATGACATGGCACCTCAAATCATAACAGACTGTGGAAACTTCACACTGAACTTCAAACACCTTGGATTCTGTGCCTCTCCCTCTTCTTCCAGACTCTAGGACCTTGAGTTCCAAATGAAATGCAAAATTTACTTTAATGTGAAAAGAGGACTTTGGACCACTGAGCAACAGTCTAGTTTTTTCTCTCCTTAGCCCAGGTAAGACTCTTTTGACATTGCCTCTGGTTCAGGAGTGGCTTGATATTAGGAATGTGATAATTGTAGCCCCTTTCCTGAAGACATCTGTGCGTGGTGGCTCTTGATGCACTGACACCAGTGTCAGTACGATCCTTGTGAAGCTCTCCCAAGTTCTTGAATCAACTTTTCTAGATGATCCTCTCCAGGCTGCAGTCATCCCTGTTGCTTGTGCACCTTTTCCAGCCAGCCTTTTCAGCAGTGACCTTCTGTGGCTTACCCTCCTTGTAGAGGGTGTCAATGATCGTTTTCTGGACAACTATCAAGTCAGCAGTCTTCCCCATGATTGTAGTTGCATGTACTGAACTAGACCGAGAGATACACTGTATTTATACTGTTTTTATTCAAACTCGAAATGAAATATTCTCATATTTTGAAATATTTAAAAATTTTTTGCACTGTAGGCCATAATTATCAAAAGTAAAATAGGAAAATGCTTGAAACATTTTAGCTTACGTGTAATGAGTATAGAATGTATTAAATTTTCATTTTCATAAATAATGGATGAAAAATATTGAACTTTTTCCACAATATTCTAATTGTTTGAGATGCACTAGTATATATTAAGGCACTGCGGAGCTCCCGATGAGTGTAAAATGTGTTATGAAATAATCCCACATTATTTTTTACAATTCAAAATTAAAAATACGTGCTGGATAAAAACTCATTTATCTGATGTAAATAAAGATAGAAATGTTGTTGTCAAGTGTTTATGAGAGACATCACCTTGCACTTACAATTGGGTTCCCTGTGGTAGTACACTTCAATGTGGTAACCATCAAAAATCAGGTCAATGCATGAACATATCTTAAGTATGGAGCTTCACAATTAATTGTCATAACTGGCTCAACTAAATAGAATTAAGATCCAAGCTATTTGCTTGTTATGAAGTATATGTACATAAAAGCTTTCATTATGATGATGATGATGAAAATAAAAAAAATCAACATTTTAATAAACATATACAGCACATATCAGTATTTCAACTTGCATTATGTACAGTAGGTGCTTAACCTGATACCTGGCATGGCCTGTTCAGTTTATTGAAAATTTCCTGTGTGAAAATTTAATTTCACACCTCCTAACCACCAGGGGCAATGTGAAACACCTGAATATTACCTTACTCATGCAGGCCCACATACTGAGGTCTTCCAATAAGCTCATATTGTGGTGTATGACACAGCAGTTGAGATAAATACTGCCATCATACAGCAATCATTTCTTTTTTCCTTTCCTGCGGGATTCCAAGATACTTGTAGCTGTCTTTCATGCCTCCTATTATGCTGTCTGGTAGCACCACCCACTCAGTTCTGACTGCCTTCCCTCTCCTTGTTACCATGCGGGCCCATTTATCTAGTCCGAATGACATTCCAATGTCGTTGCTGTAGATCCTGGTAGTGTGGATCAGTGAGTTGATGTCTCGTTCAGACCTGGCATACAGCTTGACATCATCCATGTAGAGATGTGGAAGACAAATACAAGTACCGTAGAATCCCACAGACAAATGGCAACCATGAGGAGGCCACTAGAAAAGCAGCAACAGCCAAATACCTACAGAGGATAAGGCAAGTCCTGAGAAGTTAGCTGAATGGGAAGAACAAGGTCCGGACCATCAACACCTATGCCCTGTCGGTCATCATATACCCTGCTGGCATAATAAGTTGGCTGAAGGAGAAGAGAGAGGCCACTGACATCAGGACAAGAAAACTCCTGACAGTGCAACGAGGATTTCACCCCAAGTCCAGCACCTTGAGGTTAAGAGGCTAAGAGGCTATGTTAAGAGGCTAATGGTCGCTTCATTTCATAGTCTGTACCCATTGGTGATGATCTGGCTGAGGGGGTTCAGTCCTATGCAGAACAGCAGCGGGGACTGGGTATCTTCTTGGGATATGCTGCACTTGATGGTGACCTGTATTATTGGCTTGAAGTTGGCCTCTAGGGTTGTTTTCCACAGCCTCACTGAGTTCTTGATAAAGGTTCTTAGAGTCCTGTTGATGTTGTATAGTTTCAAGCATTCCAGGATTCATGTGTAGGGCATCGAGTCATAAGCTTTCTTGTAGTCAATCCAGGATGATTCCACAGATTGGTATGTCTGGTTTTGCAGTCTTGAGCTACTGCACTGTCTACCAGTAGCTGATGTTTTGTTCCTCTGGTGTTCCTACCAATTCCTTTCTGGGCCTTGCTCATGTATTGAGTCATGTGGCTACTCATCTTATCCACTATAATGCCTGACAGGAGCTTCCATGTTGTGCAGAGGCAGGTTATTGGGCAGTAGTTGGATGGGACTGCTCCCTTCTGTGGGCCTTTTAGGATCAGGACTGTCTGACCTTCAGTCAACCATTCCAGGTAAGTCCTATCCATGAGCAGCTGGTTCATCTGTGCTGCCAAGTGCTCATGTAGTGAGGTTAACTTCTTTAGCTAATAGGTGTGAACCATATCTGGGCCTGGTGCTGTCCAGTTCTTCATTTTTGAGATTCTTACTTGGGTGTCTGCCGCAGTGATGGTTACTAGGTCTTGTTCAGGGAGATTGCTGTATTTGGCTCTCTGGTCTATTAGCCACTGAGCACTGTCATCATGTGATTTTTCCTTCTCCCATATTCCTTTCCACTATTGTTCAGTCTCCAGCCTTGATGAATCTGGAACCATGTTGTTATTACCCTGCCACTAGGTGTACACCTTTGATGGTTGAGTGGAGAACATCTGATTTATTCTCCTGGCTTTGGCTTTGCTTGTGCACCTCCTTAGATGGGTAGCCAGGGCTGTGAGTCTTTGTTTGGCAGTCTCTAGGGCCTCAGGCATGGACAGCTTGCTGTATTTCTTAGGTAGCTCTGTCCTTGTCATACCTTTCTGGAGTTCTGATAGCTGGCTAACTTCTCTCCAGGTCACCTTGATCTTAGGCTCCAACCTTCTCTTCCATGGTGGATATTGCACTTTATGATTAGTGTCCATCTTATAGCCAAGCATTTCCAGGATCACTGTTGCTGTGATGTATATCAGGTTGTTGGTCTCAGTGATGGTCATAGTAGGGATCATTCGTACTGCTGCATTCACATCTTCCAGGAGGTACCTCACCCAGTCTTGGTAGTTGGGCACAGTGGTTCCAGATTTTCAGCTTTGTTCTGACTCTTGCCAGAGCATTTGTGATGCATCTCCTCAATCTCTAGTTGTGATAGCAGTTGCTGTTTGCAGGTACTGGAACATTGATTTACTAATTGTTTTGGTGTTACTGGAGATGTTGGGTATTGAAGCATTCATTGGTCCCACATCCTTTGCATGTAACCCTCTCACTGGGGTTATTTGCATAGTAGCATTCTAACAGTCCAACATTCTCAACTCTTGTCAAGCAGTGTCTTGCTCTTGTTCCATGAGGTACTGATTTGGTCATCACCTGAACCAAATCTTATTTAATAAGGAAAAGTATAAAAACCACTGCTGTGGTCATCACTACCCTCTTGCAATAGGACCAGTTTGGATGGCAAAAACAGTGCTTGTAGTACCTTAAATTTAATTGGTTTCAATTTTGGCTTTACTGGCAGAGGGATACAGTGAGTGTAAATTTGTTTCCATCCTCAAAATTTCAAAGACGGCAGTTCATAAGAGCAAGGTCAAGCAGCAGACATTGGGCACAACAAAGTTACTGACTGGCAGAGGGCAAAAATAACTCTCCACTGCCTGGGATGAGTGGGAACTAATGTGGTCTTCTGTTGTTGCAGAAGATGCTTTTCTGCTCATTGCGGTGATTATATGAGTTACTATTTCCTTCCTGACAGCTCAAACCAATCTGGCCATTTTCCTCTGACCTTTCTCATCAACAATAAGGCGTTTCCATTCACAAAACTGTTGCTCACTCAATGTTTTTTTTGTTTTTGTACCATTCTGTGCAAACTCTAGAGACTGTTGTGTGTGAAAACCCCAGGAGATCAGCAGTTTCTGAAATGCTCAAATCAGTCCATCTGGCACCAACACCCATGCTACAGTGAAAGTCACAGAGATCACAATTTTTTCCATTCTGATGTTTCAATTGAACATTAACTGAAGCTCTTGATTTGTATCTGCATGATTTTATGCACTGTGCTGCTGCCAAGGGATTGATTAGATAACTGCATAAAACAGCAGGTGTATGGGTGTACTTAATAAAGTGGCTAGTGAGTGTATATAGCACCACTCAAGCACCCATGTGTCCATAGTCAACAATGCTATTTACACCTTAACCTGAGGTTTTAAATAGCTGAATAGTTAATTTGGGTGTAAACAGCCAAATAGCTGCCAAATGACTATTCTCACCCAGGTGTAAATAGACACTTCCCCCACCCCTTTCCCCCCATTTTGATAGTTGATGTGAATATGACCTGCAGTTGCCAGCCCATTTCTGCATGATTTTATGCCTTGCACTGCTGCCACACTATTGTCTAATTAAATATTTGCATGAATGAGTAGGGGTAAAGGTGTTCCTAATAAAATGCTTGGTGAGCATATATGATTACTTATAATATACACATAATAGATAAAATGCACATAATAGCTATTTTAATTTCTCAAATTATACAAAATGTTTTTCTTCATTCAATATGTTCTCCAGTAAAGTCAAGTTTATTTGTATAGCGCTTTTAATAATAAACATTGTCGCAAAGCAGCTTTTCAGAAAATATAATGTCCCTAAGGTTTTAAGGATTAGTTGACCAAATACTCAAGTATAGTTCATAATTTTATCCACATAAAATTCAATCCTTGAGATGTCTCTGAATAAGAGGTTTTTCCTCCATTCTTTCTGAGGACTTCATAGGGATGACATAATTAATAATTGATAATTAGCATCATATACAACCCCATGAAAAAGTTGGGACAGTATGTTGAAATTGAATTAAAATTGAATTGAATTAAAACTGAAAAAAATCTGTAAATAATATTTGACCTGCACTGTACTCAAAACAATACAACAGCATATTATTTGATGTTTTACCTCATTAATTTTTCTTTAAAAAAATAGACACTTATTACAATTTTGATTCTTACAACACATTTCACACACAAAAAAAGTTGGGACGCTAAAGCATTTACCACTTTGTAATGTTGCCTTTCCTTCTCACAACACTTAAAAGATGTTTAGGAACTGAAGACACAAAGTGATGAAGTGTTTCAGGTGTTATTTTGTCCCATTCTTCCTGCAAACAGGTCTTAATGTGTGTATCAGTATGGGGTCATCATTGTCATATTTTTCATTTCAAAGTTTGCCACACATTCTCTCTATTGGGGACAGAGTGTCAGGCACCCTCTTCTTCTGCAGCCATGCCTTTGTAATGTGTGGTTTTGCACTGCCAAGTCAGTTTATTTGTATCGCGCTTTTAACAGCAGACATTGTTGTAAAGCAGCTTTACAGAAAATTAAAGACTTTAAACATATGAGCTAATTTTCTCCCTAATAAATTTATTTATCCCTGATGAGCAAGCCTGTGGCAATGGTGACAAGGAAAAACTCCCTCAGACCACATGAAGAAGAAACCTTGAGAGGAACCAGACTCAAAAGGGAACGCATCCTCATCTGGGTGATAACAAATAGCAAGTTATTTATAATCACGCTTCTATAAGTGTGTCCTATATAGTCACAAAGTACAACTGTGTAACCAGGAAATTCATTATAGTTATAGTTTCATGAAGTCTATTTTGTTGAAGTTATCAACTGTTCATTGATGGAGACTTGAGTGCAAAACTCTTCATGACAACTGCAGTCCTAAAGTTATCATGGCAATTGTAGTCCTCAGCCATCATTGCAAAACTCTAAGAGTCCAGAGCTGTCTTCCAAGTGTGTCTTTCGACTGTCCATATGGGGCTGTCTTCCACAGGAGCAATGTGATGAGACTCCAGCCAGACGTAGGGCATCGGGATGGATTGGGCAGGTCTGAAGGGCAGAAGAGGTCAGCATCAATGGTGTCTCAGTGTCTTGTTGAAATATCCCTGGAAAAGATGTCATCTTGAAGGCAGCATACGTTGCTCCAAAATACCTATGTACTTTTCTGCATTAATGCTGGCATCACAGAAGTGTAAGTTACCTTTGCCAAGGGCACTGACACAACCACAAGGCCTTTGGACTTGTGGTAAGACCTTTTCGTCTTTGATCCAGAACAAACAGTGTCCATTTCCTACAAAAAAGACCTGGAATACTGATTCGTCTGACCACAATACACATTTCCACTGTGTTATGGTCCATGCCAGATGCCTCCGAGCCCAGATAAGTTGACAACACTTCTGGACATAGTTAACATAAGGCTTCCTTTTTGAACAGTAAAGTATTAATTGGCTTTTGTAGCCTTATTGTTGTACTTGATAAAGTTTTACCAAAATAATTCCGAGCCCATGTAGTTATATCAGCAAAAGATGAATGACAGTTCTTGATGTAGTGCTGTCTGAGGGATTGGAGATCATAGCCTAGCGCTTAGCCTTGCGCTCTTGCCCTTTACACATCAAAATTCCTCCAGATTCCTTGAACCTTTTAATGATATTATGCACCATAGAGGGTGAAATATCCAAATCCCTTTGTATCTTTCTTTGAGGAACGTTGTTTTGAAATATTTCAAAAAGTTTCTCATGCATTTATTGACAAACTGAAGATCCTCAGCCCATCTTTACTCCTCAAAGACCAGGCTTTTCCTGGATACTGCTTTTGTACCAAATCATGATTACAATCATCTCTTTCAAATCACATAATTATTTAATTGTTTTACTTCATTACTCGCCCTAAATTATCGTCGTCCCAACGTTTTTTTGGAATGTGTTGCAGGCCTGAAATGCAGGAATGGATGAATAATAACAAATGAAATAAAGTTGACCAGACAAAACATGAATATCCTGGGTTCATACTATCTGCAATGAGATACAAGTCAAAGTAAATATAGAAATCATTGCTTTTTTTTTAAATTTGCATTTTCCATTCCCTGCCAACTCTTTCTGATTTGGGGTTGTATATACACTATATTGCCAAAAGTATTCGCTCACCTGCCTTGACTCACATATGAGCTTAAGTGACATCCCATTCCTAATCCATAGGGTTCAATATGACGTCGGTCCACCCTTTGCAGCTAGAACAGCTTCAACTCTTCTGGGAAGGCTGTCCACAAGGTTTAGGAGTGTGTTTATGGGAATTTTTGACCATTCTTCCAGAAGCGCATTTGTGAGGTCACACACTGATGTTGGACGAGAAGGCCTGGCTCTCAGTCTCCGCTCTAATTCATCCCAAAGGTGTTCTATCGGGTTGAGGTCAGGCCTCTGTGCAGGCCAGTCAAGTTCATCCACACCAGACTCTGTCATCCATGTCTTTATGGACCTTGCTTTGTGCACTGGTGCACAGTCATGTTGGAAGAGGAAGGGGCCAGCTCCAAACTGTAAAAACAGTCTGCATGCCTAGGTGCTTGATTTTATACACCTGTGGCCATGGAAGGGATTGGAACACCTGATTCCGATAATTTGGATGGGTGAGCAAATACTTTTGGCAATATAGTGTATGTAGAATTGTCCTCAAATGACATTCCACAGTTTTTCTGAATGTATTTACAATCCCCAAAATGAAACAAACTGTTAACTAATGGTACTGGACTTAGAACCCCAATTCCAAAAAAGCTGGGACACTGTGTAAACTGTAAATAAAAACAGAATGCGGTGATTTGCAAATCATGGAAACTCCATATTTCATTGAAAATAGTACAAAGACAACATATCAAATGTTGAAACTGAGAAATTTTATTGTTTTTTGAAAAATATATGCTCATTTTGAATTTGATGTCAGCAACGTGTTTCAAAAAAGTTGGGACAGGGGCACTTTTACCAGTTTGTTACATCACTTCTACTTTTAACAACACTCTCTGTAAACGTTTGGGAACTGAGGAGAACAATTGCTGTAGTTTTGAAAGAGAAATGCTGTCCCATTCTTGCCTGATATACAATTTCAGTTTTTCAACAGTTGGGGTCTCCTTTGTCATATTTTGCGCTTCATTAAAAACAAAACAAAACAAAAAAACAATAAAATTTTTCAGTTTCAACATTTGATATGTTGTCTTTGTACTCCTTTCAATGAAATATAGGGTTTCCATGATTTGCAAATCTTCACCTTCTGTTTTTATTTGTTTTACACAGTGTCCCAACTTTTTTTTGGAATTGGGGTTGTAAAACTCAATCTGACATTGTGCAAAAAAACTCAAAAATGAGACATTTTTGGCAAACTACACCCTGTGTGTGCAACTCATGCACAAATGTTACAACTATAACTCTGTAAATGTTTGTACCTATAACACTAAATCTGGATTTCACTTTGTGTCTCTGTGATTTACATATCAGATGGATTACATAAACGAACCCAAAATGCACACCAAAGTCACTTCTCCCAAGGTCTCTTTTATGTAAATATCTCATCTCATTATCTTTAGCTGCTTTATCCTGTTCTACAGGGTCACAGGCAAACTGGAGCCTATCCCAGCTGACTACGGGCGAAAGGCGGGGTACACCCTGGACAAGTCGCCAGGTCATCACAGGGCTGACACATAGACACAGACAACCATTCACACTCACATTCACACCTACGGTCAATTTAGAGTCACCAGTTAACCTAACCTGCATGTCTTTGGACTGTGGGGGAAACCAGAGCACCCGGAGGAAACCCACGCGGACACGGGGAGAACATGCAAACTCCACACAGAAAGGCCCTCGCCGGCCACGGGGCTCGAACCCGGACCTTTTCGCTGTGAGGCGACAGTGCTAACCACTACACCACCGTGCCGCCCTATGTAAAATATGCTCTAAAAAATTTGTTGCTGTTGTGGAAGACATTTGGGAGCCAGCATCAACTCTCAGTCAGACATGTGCCTGTGAGCTGCACCTACAGTCAGAGACTGATGAATTAATAATCCCTGTACTCGAGAACATCAAAAATACTGCTTTCATTCATGAATATTTATTACCATGAACTTGGGTCTCTGTAGCAAAACAGCAAATATTCGCACTTGACAAGAGGCAGATGGTTTAAATGAGTGATTGTTTTTGTGTTGGCCAGGGAGGTTAGAGAGAGGAATGAAGAAAGAACATGCTCTCTATGCACATAAGCACTGTCCTCCACTGAAACATCCACTGCATCAGAGCATGCAGCAGTGAAAATCATTACAAAGGGGCTTGTAGTACTTTATTTTCTCAATCTATTCATAGATGTCTGTGCATCAGACCTTTGACTGGTAATTATTTGTGCTATTTTCCTCCATATAACAGATGCACACAGCTCACACATGATTCCCTGAAGATAATCATGACACTTTATTAGCGTGGCATTGTGTTTGTTGACATTTCCTTGGGGACCACAGCTCACTGATAACTGCCCATGGAGTGTATTAGCTGCAAACCTACCTCTAGCTATCACAATTAGAGACTGGTTAAGACAGAGACTTGTATTATTGAATTGCCTGAAGAAGGCAGTTCACTTTTTGAGATTTGTTATCTGTAATGTGCCTGCATGCACAGGAAATATATTAAGCTGCCAAGTTCACTAGCAGATCTAAATAGGTGACAAGCATTTTATTGAAATACAGGCACCCGGTGAATCAAAGGCATTTTAATATGATGACTCACACTCTGCACTTTGCAGTATCTCATATTAAACAATGAATGATTGCGAGACATGAGACTGCTTCAGAAAAAAAAGCCCCACCAAAGACAAAGCTCTATAACTATGTATTTATCAAATAAGCATCAAATCTAACCTAATTTTAATCCTCCTCATAAATGTGCCCAATGCCCACTTTATTAGGAACACCTGTACATTTGCTCATTCAAGCACTTATTCAATTGGCCAATCAAGTGTCAGCAGCAGAATACTTAAAATTATGAAGCTAGAGGTCAAGAGCTTTAATCCAGACCAGGTGATATATATATATATATATATATATATATATATAAAAAATCTCCTTCTCACCCCCGGCGGGGGGGTGGTATCCATGTCATCCTCAAGCTCGGGTCCTCTACCAGAGGCCTGGGAGTTTGAGGGTTCTGCGCAGTATCTTCGATGTTCCTAGGACTGCGCTCTTCTGGACTGAGGCTTCAGATGTTGTTCCTGGGATTTGCTGGAGCCACTCTCCCAGTTTGGGGGTTACTGCCCCAAGTGCCCCCACTACCACGGGGACCACACAACCCTTGACCTTCCACATCCGTTCCAGCTGCTCTTTCAACCCTTGATACTTCTCAAGTTTCTCATGTTCCTTCTTCCTGATGTTGGCGTCAGCTGGGATCGCCACATCTATCACCACCACCCTCTTCTGCTCTTTGTCCACCACCACTATGTCCGGTTGGTTAGCCAGGATCTGTTTGTCAGTCTGGAAGCTGAAGTCCCACAGAATCTTGGCCCTGTTGTTCTCAGCCACCTTCTGTGGTATGGCCCATTGGGACTTGGGTATTTCTATTCCATACTGGTTGCAGATGTTCCTGTATACTATCCCAGCCACTTGGTTGTGCCTCTCCATGTACGCTGATCCAGCTAGCATCTTACACCCTGCTACTATGTGCTGGACTGTTTCAGGGGCTTCTTTGCACAGTCTGCATCTTGGGTCTGATCTACTCTGGTAGATCCTGGCCTCTATGGCTCTTGTGCTTATGGCCTGTTCTTGTGCTGCCATGATTAGTGCCTCTGTGCTGTCTGTCAGTCCTGCATTATCCAGCCACTGGTAGGATTTCTTGATATCAGCCACTTCCTCTATCTGACGGTGGTACATGCCATGTAGGGGTTTGTCTCTCCAGGTTATCTGTTCCTCCTCCTCCTCTGCACTCTCATCAGGGTTCTGCTGCCTGAGACATTCACTTAGCAGTTCATCCTTTGGGGCCATCTTTCTGATGTATTCTCGGATTTTCGATGTTTCATCCTGGACCGTGGTCTTGACGCTCACTAGCCCTCGGCCTCCCTCTTTCCGCTTAGTGTATAGTCTCAGGGTGCTGGACTTGGGGTGGAACCCTCCATGCATGGTGAGGAGCTTTCTAGTCTTGATATCTGTGGCTTCTATCTCCTCCTTTGGCCAGTTTATGATACCAGCGGGGTATCTGATGACTGGTAGTGCGTACATGTTGATGGCTCGGACCTTGTTTTTACCATTCAGCTGACTTTTCAGGACCTGCCTTACTCTCTGGAGGTATTTGGCTGTGGTTGACTTCCTTGTGGCCTCTTCATGGTTTCCATTAGTCTGTGGGATGCCAAGGTACTTGTAGCTGTCTTGGATATCACCTATGTTGCCCTCTGGTAGGTCAATCCCCTCAGTCCGGATCATCTTGCCTCTCTTTGAGACCATCCGGCCACACTTGTCCAATCCGAATGACATCCCTATGTCATCGCTGTAGATCCGGGTGGTGTGGATCAGCGAGTCTATTTCTCGCTCATTCCTGGCATACAGCTTGATGTCATCCATGTAGAGCAGGTGGCTGATTGTTGCCCCACTACGGAATCGGTACCCGTAGCCGCTCTTCGTGATGATCTGACTCAGGGGGTTCAGGCCTATGCAGAACAGCAGTGGTGATAGCGCATCTCCTTGGTATATGCCGCACTTGATGTTGACTTGGGCAATGGGTTTTGAGTTGGCCTCTAGGGTTGTCTTCCACATTTCCATTGAGTTCTGTATGAAGGTCCTTAGGTTCCTGTTGATCTTATACAGTTCCAGACATTCCAGTATCCATGTGTGAGGCATTGAGTCGTAGGCTTTCTTGTAGTCAATCCAGGCAGTGCACAGGTTGGTCTGTCTCTTCTTACAGTCTCGGGCGACTGTTCTATCGGCCAGTAGCTGGTGCTTGGCTCCTCTGGTGTTACTGCCAATTCCTTTCTGTGCCTCGCTCATGTATTGAGCCACATGCTTACTCATTTTTGCCGCAATGATGCCTGACAGGGCCTTCCATGTTGTGCAGAGACAGGTAATTGGCCGGTAGTTGGATGGGATGGGCCCCTTCTGGGGGTCCTTCATGATTAGGACTGTCCTGCCTTGGGTTAGCCATTCTGGGTGGGTTCCATCCCTCAGCAGCTGGTTCATCTGTGCTGCTAGGCGTTCATGGAGTGCAGTTAGCTTCTTCAGCCAGTACGTATGGATCATATCGGGGCCTGGTGCTGTCCAGCTCTTCATCTTTGACACTCTTTCTTGGACGTCTGCCATTGAGATGGTTACTGGTTCTTGTTCTGGGAGGTTGCTGTGGTCAGCTCTTAGGTCCACTAACCATTGGGCATCGGTGTTGTGTGATGCCTTTCTTTCCCATATGTCTTTCCAGTATTTTTCCACCTCAGCTCTTGGTGGGTCTGACCGGTTGTTGTTCCCCTGCCATTGAGAGTACACCTTGGCTGGTTCAGTGGAGAACAGCTTGTTTATTCTCCTGGCCTCTCCTTCCTTGGTGTATCTCCTCAACCGGGTGGCCAGAGCTGTTAGTCGCTGTTTGGCAGTTTCGAGTGCCTCTGGTATGGAGAGTGAGTTGTACTTCCTGGGCGCCCCTTTATTCACCATGTTCCCTTTCTGTAGTTCAGCTAGCTGGCTAACTTCTCTCCTTGCTGCCTTTATCTTGGCCTCTAATCGTCTCTTCCATGGTGGATACTGTTTGTTATGTCCCGAGCCCACCTTGTGTCCAAGCATCTCCATGATTACTGTTGCTGTACTGTGTATCAGCTTGTTGGTCTCAGTGATGGTTCTTGTGGAGATTGTCTTCAGAGCAGCATTCACATCTACTAGTAGATCTTCTGAAGGTACTTGGCAACTCAGCTTCGGTATTCGTCGGGGGCTCCAGGTTTCCAGTTGGGTCACGATCTTCCTTCTCAGGTCAGCAGCTCTTGTGTTGAGGCTGTTAGCTGTTGGGGCTTGGTACCCAATCTCTGGTTGTGGGGATGATGACATCTCCCCGCTGACCTGTCTTCCTGGCTCCCCCTTGCCGTAGCATCGTTGTTGTATTTCATTAATCTCTAGTTGTGATAGCAGATTTCGATTATGGATGTTGGAACACTGGGCTAATAGTTGTTTCTTTGTTAGCCTTGATTGTGGGTTTCGAAGTATCCAATGGTCCCACATTCTCTGCATGTATCCCCTCTCTCTGGGATTGCTTGTATAGTAGCATTCCAGCAAATCCGTATTTTCTGTCCTCGTCCATCGATGTCTTGTTCCAGTAGCCCATTTCTCATCAGTTTGCCCTGGTTCCCTAGCAACTGACGCAGACCTTGTTGACCCGGGCAACGTCTGAGCCGGTATGACTCTATCAGTTATGTCTTCACTCATTCCTGAGGTAGGCTGATATATCATGAGGGGTTTTGCCTAAGGACCCTTACTGGATGATGTTTTGCCCCGACCAGGATTCGAACCCCGATCTCCTGCGTCGTAGTCAGTGAGCATTACCACTGTACTATCCAGCTGAGATATATATATATATATATTTTTTTTTTTTCCATTTTCATCTGCCCAGTTTTGCTGAGCCTCAGATTCATATTCTTGGTTGACAGGAGTGGAACCTGATGTAATATTTTGCTGTTGTACCCAATCTGCCTCAATGTTCTATGTGTTGTGTGTTCTGAAATGCTTTTCTGCTTACCAGAGTGGTAAGGAGTGCTTATTTGAGTTACCATAACCTTCCTGTCAGCTCAAACCAGTCTGGCCATTTTGCTCTGACCTCTCTTATTAACAAGGCATTTCAGCCCACAGAACTGCCGCTCAGTGGATGTTTTTTCCCCATCACCATTCAGTGTAGAGTCAACTCTTGTTTGTGAAAACCCCAGGAGAAAATTCCAGCAGTTTCTTCAACAGTCAAAGGCACCATCAAGTCACTGAGATCACATTTTCTCCTATTCTGATGTTTAATATGAATGGTGACTGAAACTCTTGACCTGTATCTGTATGATTTTAAGCACTGAGCTGCTGGCACATGATTGGCTGAATACATAATTTCATGAATATGCAGGTTATACAGATGTTCCTACTGAAGTGGCCACAGAGTGTATGTTCATTTTACCTTCTAAGACCAGCCAAAATACAATGCAACTGATATTCAGTCTGCTTTGCAGCCATAACCAATATATTAAAGTATTTCTATTCATCAGTCTTCTTCTTAAAATCTTATTTCACTTCAATCCTCTTTAAAACCGTGGAAAAGAAGAGGTAAATCCCTTTATGAATTTACATCGGGCTCTATTCCAGTCGGTCAATTAAGGAGCCTAACTGGAATGCAAAACCGTTTGGTTGATATTCAGTAACAGAATTCCTATGCAGATTTTTGCAAATTGAATTCGCCTCCTGAGCTGCATCATGAAGCTGAAATGAGGTTCATTACAAGCCTGTAACATTCAATAGTATAAAAAGGCTTTAAGAGTTAATCTATGCTATGCTTACTCAGATTCAGTAAACAAAGAGACACTGGAACATTAATTAGTTTAATTAAGAAAAAGTTGTGTAGCCAATTATCTTACCTTGAAAGCTATTATTGAATCTGGCACCTAAAGGCAGCATCTCAGGAATGTGTTCACTGTAGCCGCCCACATAAAGAGGACTAAAGGTAGTCAAAGCTGCCAGATTACCGGGACTTGACCCAGTCTTGTTCCTTTGCCCATCAACCTGAATACACACCAATAAAAGGTTATCTGACACTGAAATATTTCACTGTTGGTTCAATAGCACTCTTTCAAACTGTTCTGTTCAATACTTAATGGATGTGCCATTGGTCCAGGTCAGCTCTTTGATTTGGGCAAATACAACTGTAGAATTCTGGCTAAAATACAAATGGTCTGCTATACATCACTAGCACTAAAATCTGGGTGAGGGTGAGTAACATAATGCCTTCAAACATGTATTGCTTAGTCTAAATGAGCCTGCCTTAACATTTCAGAGGCATGTAAAGGAGTACAAATATGTTTGAAGTTGATTGTAATACCAGAGATCTTGCCAATATGAAATAGATGGTGTATCGCTAATTATGGGAAAATAAAATCACAAACATTTTTGCACTTATTGGCATCCATGGATAATATGGCTTCAAACTGATGCACGGTTTCCATGCAACAATGAATCACCATGGTGCAGTGTATTTTAGTGGAACAGTGATGTGGTCTACTGAGACATTTACATTGCTTGTAACTGAGAAAATGAAAAATCACCTTCATCCATCCATCCCTAAGATATCGTCCAAAGTGCACAGTGTGTATTTTGATCCTCTGGTTTAAGGGGTCACTCACAATGGTCGCCACCCCTGAACCGAGGTTGAATTTATGGATGATTCGTCTGTTTCTCACTCCCAAGGCAAAGAAGTCATCTCCAGTGATGCCTTTTGGACAGATATAGAGTCAGACCTTTAAAGTTCTGTGCAGAACTCATGCAGCAAACAAGCCAATTTATCATGTTAATTATCAGATGAATGGCTGCTGCCTTGTCTCATCTTCTCTCTCTCTCTCTCTCTCTCTCTCTCTCTCTCATGATTTCTGTCCTCCACTGTACCATGCCATTCCCCTGACAATTGCTTCATTATTCATACAGCTGTCTTATTCTGCTTTTCCCCTGATGCATCACCCTAAACTGTAATACCGAGAAAGCGGTGCCAAAGTATGGAAGATTCACGACCTCCACGTATTCCTTTTCGCCTGTCTGCCTTTTGATTAAATGGCCCGCCAGTGGTGACGTGTCACTCAGCAGCCGGTGTGGCTGACCTCAGGAAAAACTGGGAATGGTGTGACGCTTGCTTGAGGGGACCTAAGTCATCCCTCCAAAAGTGAACTGGTCTAATTAGAGAAGAGTTTATATCAGTGTTACTTGAATGGATTGTATTAGTTTTGAAGAAGAAAAAAATCTTAATATAAAATTTGCTTGAAAAAAAAAGAAAAGAAATCCTGTCTAATGGCACTTCAGAACACATGCATTTCCCACATGCATTACATACATTACAGAAATAATTTCTAAACACACATGGATATTAATTTCCCATGTGTGTTCTTGTATGTACTACAACCTCTCTCACCTTGTCCTTTCTGTCCAGAGAAGAGAATAAGGTTATTTTTCATGGCGGTGCTATTATTGGAAAATGTCAGTTTGAGCCGTAATTCATAGAAGTAGCTCATGCTGGAAAGAGGTGGGTATGCCATGTAGGACGCATATCCAAACTCATCAAAACCACTAAATCTGGGTCGAGTAATTCTGATGGCTGTGGAGAGAGTAAAGACAAATGAAACCTTTTTTTAAAAAACAGTGATAAACTCTAGTTTATTAATAGTCAATCAAAAATCTATCTAGTTCCCTAGGATACAACCAAAGATATGAAAATGGCATTTGAATGTGAGCTTCAGAGTATAATGCAGCCTCTAGAAGAGCCACCAGATGATGCTCTTGATCCACACACTGCATTTTTAACCATGCACTTGGGTTTTTATCCATCGCCATGGAGGAATGGCTGTTAGTTAATGATTGCTATGCTTTCCTCCCTACATTTGTGATTTTATCTTTTACCATCAGCATATGTTTAGTCACAAGCAGGAGTTTCATAATGTTTTTTTGAAAGGTGGGGAAACATGAATAAATGTAGAATAATCTCACTTTAAATAATCGGTCAAAAATTGCTCCAACAAAAAAGAGAGAAAAAAAGGAAAAAGACAAAAGGATGATTCATTTCATACCCTCAGCAAGCTGTCAAATAATTCTATTTATGTCTGAACAAAAAGCATTGTGGGGTTTTTGGTGTCTTCACATTATCTGCATTTGCTTGCAATTCTCTCATCAGTGAGTGTTTTCTTTCCATCCAGTCCCCCTCCCCTAATGCCTTGCATGCATGAGACTCTGCCTAAACAGTGACTGCATGCAGGCCTTCTGTTTTCCTTTCTGAATTATTTATGCTTTTGGAAATTGCAAAGATAGAAGCTCATTGCTTTATATTTACACATCATCTAATGATTGCCTAGGACACTATCAAGAGGAGGAGTGGATGATATACTGTCATTAAAAAAAATACAAACAAAAAACCCCCACCCACCCACACACACACACAAAAAAAACAAACAAAAAAAAAACAAAAGAACCTTGGTGTGTGTGCGCTGTGTGCTGCTCTACCGCTGGCTCACACACATCTGCTCATTTGTGCTTTCTTCTGCTCAAACAAGTCCTTAATGAGACCATGTGTTAAATGACTTCAGGTGAAACTCAAAGTCCTGTGCCAGTTTCAAAATTGCCAGGAATGTGCTGAAGGACATTCGAGATTTGACATTTGCAAAGGCAAACAAGAAAACTGAAAAAAAGGAAAACTGATAAAAAAAAAACCCAAAATAAAACATCCTTTAAGAAGCTCACTAACTATCCACAAACCTACAGATGATTTCAGTGTGTGCGAGTATATAAGTGTGGTACAAACTAAAAGAAAGCTGGCAGAGGGAAATCTCCCAAGAACTGAACAAGAACAGTGTCATAATTACAATGTGATTTACAGCAAATTAAGCAGTTGGGAAAAGCTCTGGTTGGTTAATGCACTAGAAGCAATTAGCATCAGTTCTCTATGTATCTAACTGATGGAGGAAACTCAACATATAAATTAACAAGGCTGTAGGACTGAGCAATTGTTACAGAGGTAACCAGAGTTATATAGGATAGACACATTTCAGTTTACGCTTGTTCAAGAATATGGGTCACCCCACACAGCAGTGTACAGTATTTCATGCGTTGTAGCAAAGGGATTTTGTGACTTTCAAACATTCCCATTGAAATGATTTCTAGCTAAATTAAACTCACTCTGGTTGGGGAGACTAATCCTTTATCCTCTGTTCAGGGTTGCAGATCAAATGTGCAGTAGCATACAGTGATGGAAAGAGTACAACACACACTGACTTGAATAAAATGTAGTCATCAAGAAGATTACCCAATGACTATTCTGATCTTATGTTAACTAACCAAATGAGCTATGGTGACATGAACGCCACACTGATTATCAGTATATAAGGAAAGGTATAGTTAGCTAGCTAGGTAACTTAGCCAAATGCTGTTGGAGTTAGCTCATGTTAATTCATACACGTTTCTAGTGACATAGTTAGCTATCTAGCAAAGGAGCGCCTTACCCATTATCCTGAGCATTATCTATAAGCTGTAGAAGCATTTAGATTATATTTAACACTTTGATATTTAAAACAACAGGCTATTAGTACTGAATAGCAACATGACATCTTAAGTATAATACAGATATTTCATACTTTAAAACTTTAAAAGATTGGTATAATGCTGATATCTCTATGGGTTTTTGCTCGCATCATTTGCACATCATCATCGTCATCATCATCAGATGGTTTCTTTTCAATCATTTAAAACTGATGATATTGGATAAATTGGGCCCGGGTTGTTCCTCTGTCTCCGATATTGCTGCTGCTGACTAAAGCACCTGAAGTATAGAGTTTCAGCAGAAAACTGCTTAAAATTTTATTGAATCTAGAATTGAAATTATTTAACATTTGCACATACTGTATTTTAATTGCCATATAGTCTTACAAGCTTAAATGCATTCTGTTACTAAGAGTGATCAGAAATAAATGCAGAATTTGAAAATTTTATTTAAAAAAATAATGTATGTTTACCCAAGTAAAGAGTGCACACAGTTAGATTGCATACAGTTCATTTTTGCCTTATGTAAGGGTTTTATCATGTATGAAAAAAAACAAAAAACAAAAAAAAGGCACAGAAAAGTAAACTAAATCCTGCAGCTCGACAGCAGCAGTGACGATCACCTCACACTACACTGCCACAGGCACAGTTATGTTTCTCTTCATAAGGATGCTGGTAACAAGTGCAAGTGACTGGGCCGATGAGGAAGTAAGAGCCTATTAAAATTCTGCTCATGCTCTGCGAGCGACACACCACCAGTTTATTCCAGCTCCCTGCAAAGAAAAAAAAGAAAAAAGAAAAGAAAAAAAGGTGGTCTCTATGCTAGTTCTACCACATTTGCCCTCTGCTTTCAGAAACAATCCTTATAGGCTTGTTTTTCTACATACCAGAGTTTCTCTACACTGTGGGAAAATGTACTGCAGCCTACGCAGTGTTTTGTCCAAACAGATGTGCATTTTCTTAGGACATCTTTCTCAGCATCATCAGCTATACTTAGCTCTGTTTGATTTAAAAAAAAGCAAAAACAAACAAAAAAACAAAAAACAAAAACAACAACAACAAAAAAAAAACCCCTCAGCATTAAATCTGTTGTGATATTGTTTTAAATTTAAAAAAAAAAATGCCTGACACCTTTTCTATTAACGTTTTGGATGGCAAAAAAATAAGCAAACAGACCATTGTTTGTTACTGGGCTGCTTTTTTCAGATTGAGCTGAGGACAACCTGGACAGATGTTGCATGATTGCAGATAGCTTCCAGCCAGCAAAGCTTTGGGCAAATGGACCTGTTTTTCTGGCACATGTTGTTGGATTAACTGATTTTTTTAATGTGAAAGGGAGATTTTCTGCCAGTGAATCTCTGGGTTTTGGGATTTGTTTAACCTACAAATATGACTTATCATGGCTAGCTAGCTGTAGACCTGTAAACTGGATGGACAAGTTTATTAAAAGGTCAGATGGGCAGAGTCCAGATGATATAGAGCAATAATGATAGCTGCAAAGATGACCTTTATAGCTAGCCATCATAATATTAACAAATAGCACTCTTCCCTGCTGCTACAGGTACGTCTTAACATACCACAGTCAACCATTTTTAGTGCAGATCAACAATGCACTGTATTTATAATTTGCTAAAATAATCATGATGGAATTACAGAAATATAAAATAAAATTCCAGATATAAACATGGAAATGAGTAGAATTTGGAGATTTGGGTGCAATCTTTACAAAATTTCTTAACATGTTATTCTTGTACCACTTATACAACATATTCACATTTGTTTTTTGAGCAAACTGAAATTCTGTCATGCATTTATTTATTTTTTACTAGGATCCAATTGATATATAGATTGACAAATAAAACTGGCTGATATATAGGCTATATTCCATAGATGTACTGACATTGTTGGCAATCATACCATTAAAGTGCTAACATTTAAAATGCTCTTTAAATGTCCTATCAAAAAACATATTTAAAATTGCTACATGATTTCGTAACAGAGCATTGCGGAATTCTCAAATATAATTGGTCAGAAGGTGTTGATTAATTCTGTCTAATAGTATGGACCTGATGGCAATTCCAGTTGTAGTTCAAATTATGATTTATTTTAATGCACTTCTTCTAATATGTTACTGTCTCTATAGTAACAGCTCATTCACAGGGATTTGTATTGCAGACTCTCCACATAATCTAATAATGAACAGATTAAAAAATTAGCTGTTAAACAAAGAAAAATATCAACTTTATAATTTGGTGAAGCTTTCTGTAATTAGACATTTATTTAATATAACAATACATTTTCTGCCATGGTGAAGTCTTAAGGATAAAAGATTTCCAGTTTCTTGCTAACATTCCCCTCCCCCCATTGTGATATATGTTTATTTCTGTAATATCTAAAAAAAAATCAACCCCAACCCCCCCAAAGAAACCAGGCCATTCTGTGGCTGGGAAGTTATTTAATTTGAGGGGATTCCCTAGCAAATAATATGCATGAAATTGTTTGCTTTGCACAGCCAAGCAGACAGAGGAAGTTCATGTGCACACGTGCAGCTTTACCTTCTTTTTCTTTTGGGTTTTACGGCAGCTGGCATCCACAGTGTTGCATTACTGCGACCTACAAGTTTACCTTGACTGTGCACTGACAGTTACATCATTCTGTCACTAAACAAACAGCTGATCACACCGAGGTGCTCGCTGACCGCCGATATTTATTAGTTTGGTCCTGCGTTTCCTTTCTTTTGCAACATAAAGCCTTTTCTTCTCACTTTCTGTTACTGTAGTCAGTCTTTCACATTTCATTCGCACACTCATGTCCTCCATTTTTCTCTCCTGTTTCAAATTTGTATCCCACAATGCCTTGCGCGAATGGGGAAAGCCCATCATGTGAAGCATGATGTAGTATCTTGAATTGGGTCATGTTGAAGCAGGAAAAAAATAACAGAGATGGCCCTAAATTCATGGCCCTAAATTCATTAATTGTTCTATTAAAAAAAAAAACCTAATAAAATTGGAAGTCTGTGATTCGAATTCAGTAGCTTTCGGTTCACTAAACAAAAATAATTGGGTGCCAGGGAAAATTCTTTTTATGACCTACACTTGAAAAATCTGAAAGGCAGTTTACCTTTAACAATAAAGCGAAGACAGTTGCGCTACCAGACACTGGCCTATAAACCTTTTTTTTTGGCCAAGCTCACTCACTTATCGCCAAAGCCTTTGTCGCCTTAGCTTACTCAGTTAGCACTACAGTCTTCTTTCATATAGTAAAAATGGCAAAGATAAAAGCATGAGAAAGAGAGAGAGGCAAAAAGTGAAAATGGGAAAAAAATAAAATGGAATCTAAAATAATATAAAACAGATTTCATAGCACTTTATATCTGAAATTAATAATAAGACTGACTAATTGCCACCATTGCCTTGCCTTTTAATTCAATTAAATTGTATAAGATATGGGTTTCATTTTATTTTATTCAGCTGTTGGATTCATTTGTTGCAGCAACTAATTCTTGGCCAATTAAATTGCACTGGATGGCAGAAACACCAAATATATCTACAATCTATCTATAAAATACCAAAAAGCATGAAAAGCAGGTATCTTATACTTCTGGACTGTCTCAAGATGTATTTCTGTAAACCAGTAACAAGTAAGTGCAAAATAAATGATGCTTGAGTACCAATGAGAGCTACAGCAGCCTGTACTACTGATCAATATAGACTTTGATGTTAACTGATGGTACTGGGCTTTAAATTGAAATGTCACCCACACTCCATGTAACACAAGAAGATTACAGCACTCCAGCTGGCACAGGCATTATATTGTCTAATGGAGAGAGGTATCTGGCATGGTGGCTAGGTGAGCTGTGCCAAAGCGTCTTTTAAATCTTGCTACCCAATTACGTTATAGCAAAATAAGAGCTTTTACATCTTGAAAGAGAGCTCTAATAGATGGAGAGAGCCAGTACAATATTGTCCTCTTAATGTGCATCGTATTATGTGCTCTGATGTCTACTGTTATTTTAGGAAGAATTCAGCCATGGTGAACTAAAAGTTTGAATATGGACTTTGATATAACTTTTACAAAAAACAAAAAACCCAATCCCAAAACATTTGCCCCCCCCCAAAAAAAATGAAGCATTACATTGAGACCATATTACATTACATGTTACATTAACACCATATTAGTAACCATATGGTTACCAGTGGTGAACAGAATCTGTATAACAACAAATAGATTTTGTAATTACCAGCTTGACTGGTGAAAGAACAAAAAAAATCAGGTTTTTACACTGGCTGGTAAATGTGGGCAGATTTACAAGATGCAAGCAAATTCATATTGCAAAATAATTTCTCATCTAGACTAGTTTAATTTGCTCACTCTGTTCTGATTTACAAAAATTAAATCTAACTGGAAAGGTGGCACAGTGCTGCAGCGGATAGTGTTGTTCACAGAAATAATTTCCCCAGTTTGAACCTGAGCACAAGTTACTGTTTGTATGGTGTTTCTGGGCCTGTTTTCCCCATATCCTCATGGGGTTCATCCAGGTTCTCCATTTTCCACCTCCCAAAAACATCCCAGTAGGTAGACTTGTAGGTAGTGTGTAAATTTGTGAATATATGGTGCCTGTGATGGACTAGTATTCCCTCCAAGTCTATTCCCATCTCAGGCCCAGTGCTCCTGGGATCCTCCATAACTCTGACTAGGATAAAAGAGTTACTGAAGATGAATGAAATTTCATCATGGGTTTGGAATGTCTTGGAAGATGGGGATGCCACCAAGTATTCTTTCTTGTTACACATTTGTTTGCCTCAGATACCCTTAAAAATACTTTAAACAAGAAGGAAGCTATTAAAGAAAAAAATATTTTAGACATTTGACCTTGCTGTGACCTTGACCCTGTCTGGATCAAAAACTAATTTGTTCTTCTGCTGGTTACTATGCTGTTTATCATTCCACATAAATCCTGCAAATATTTAACCACTCATTCTTGAGACATCAAAAATCTATATATCGAGAATCTTGGATAGATGAATGCATGAATGAATGGTTGCATGGACTGATGGTAAAAATCTTAGCAAGATAATGGGCCTTGACTTCCTGAACATGATTGTGTAAGAATGGCTCTAAAATCCAACCAATTCAAATGCTGGTTACAATGATAATTCCATATAAATCCTACAAAACATTCAACTACTCATTCTGGAGATTGTTGAGGAAATAATTCCATATCCAATAATCAATTACTTCCACAAAGAAGATCAACATCCTTTCAATGAAACCTCTTTAAGATATCATGCTAAAGAGAATCACGGATGGAAAACCCTTCTAACGATGGAGGCATAAACACTGGGGTTAGCTTCAGATCCAAACACTACTGCAGCAGATTCAGAACCTACCCTTGTCACACAGGAGGCCTTGCCACCCATGTGGGCACAGACACACTGCCTCCAATGGACTCTTGGGAACACAGGTGGCGCCGTGGGCACATGGGTTGCGTTCACAGGCACTGAACTGACACAGCTTGCCTGAGTAGAGCGGAGGACAAACGCAGAACCAGGTCTCTGCATCACTGCACGTACAAAGACCAAAAAAGAAGGAAACAGAAAGAGATCATTAGGAGCCAAACAAAATGTTCTCTTGCTGCATCATTAATTCAGCTCACTGTAGCTTGTGTAGAAAATACAGAAAATCAGGAGGGAGTGCAATAGATAGAAGGAGGACAGACAGAGAGAAAAAGCAAGAAGAGGCAGGGGGAATACAAAACCACCACAATGTGCAACGTCATGGTTGTGCTTTGCAATCAATAGAAGAGACTGATGTGTACTTCGATTATCCTGTCAGCTCTCATTGAATTTGCTACCATACATCTGGCCAGAGATTTGGGCTGCTAGATTGATTGTGCAGTGTAAGACAAATTATATAGATCAGATTTAAAATAACCAGCACAGGCCCCAGAGAAGGAGGCTCATCTCAGATACAACACAAAATGTTGTATGGGGTAGAGCCAGATCTCCTTCACTGTTACTGAGTGACTGGAAAACTAACAGTGGTCTGATTTCACTCCCAGGCTTAGCCTGGCTCTTTTAATATTCCTTTGCTTTGTAGCAGAGGCAAGAAGTGGAAGGTGGGCCAACAAGATAAGCAATATTCTGACTTGGAGTCCAAGATGCTGCTCCAAGATCATATCTGATACAGGAAGCATTTGAGGATTTTTAAATCTATAAATGAATAATGTGTTTTGGGTTACACTGTAGCAGAGTACATTTTGCAACTCCAGAGCTGAAATCAAGAAATAAAATATTTATAATCTCTTAGTGGTTTTCTAGGGGCGGCAGGGTGGTGTAGTGGTTAGTGCTGTCGCCTCACAGCAAGAAGGTCCGTGTTCGAGCCCCGTGGCCGGCAAGGGCCTTTCTGTGCGGAGTTTGCATGTTCTCCCCGTGTCCGCATGGGTTTCCTCCGGGTGCTCCGGTTTCCCCCACAGTCCAAAGACATGCAGGTTAGGTTAACTGGTGACTCTAAATTGACTGTAGGTGTGAATGTGAGTGTGAATGGTTGTCTGTGTCTATGTGTCAGCCCTGTGATGACCTGGCGACTTGTCCATGGTGTACCCCGCCTTTCGCCCGTAGTCAGCTGGGATAGGCTCCAGCTTGCCTGCGACCCTGTAGAACAGGATAAAGCGGCTAGAGATAATGAGATGAGATGAGTGGTTTTCTAGTCAAATAAATAAATAAATAAATAAATAGCAGTGAATGCTTTAATATGAAGCCGAGAGAGAAAGAGAGAGAGAGAGATTAAATAAACATTAGGATGTCGGGTTAGATGCTACATTACTGGTCTGGATAACAAGCTGAATAATGAGGCACCTGCTCAACTGTAAAACCATTTAACCTCTCAACCTGGTCTGAATTCTGTCCAGGAAAGGATTCAGCAAAACTGATTTGCAGCTAAGCATTCACACCAAATTATCATGGCACATAAATACATCATTAACACACAACGATTTACAGTGATGTTGCATCTAACGGCATCCAAGATAGTTGATAATTTCCCCTCAGTGTCAGTAACTCATTGGGCAACTTGGTTCATGACAGTTTCTACACAGGAGCTCCTTAGGATATTCCCAGGGAACGTCTGTGCACAGTTTGTCACTACTGTTTGGAACAGCAGGGGGTAACGCCACAACAGACTGTGAGATTAGTGCCCTGCATTATGGGCAACATGCAAACACATCTGTCACTCTGAGTGATTGCCCTACAGCACACACCTAGTTCAAACTGATGCTGATAGAAAGGGAGAAAATCTCAGGTGTCTGCTGCTAAATGACCTACTAAACAAAGGAAAATGTTTTCATGGAAGATGAAGTGTGAAATAAAATGTTTTGGGTTTATGGTATATTTGTTTACATTATTTACATTGAATGCTATGTCAAAATCTGAAACTAATGGAATTATGTATGTAGAAAATAGCAGATTTAAAAATCTGAACACTGGGTATTCTTTGACTTTTGCACATGAAAGAATTCAATGTACTATGAAAACACAGTTTAATTATATATTGGACTTAAACATTAGCATTATGTATTGGAAAATCTACACCAGTGAGTAGTTCATATATACATACACTATATGGCCAAAAGCCTGTGCACACCTGACCATAACACTCCATAACGTATGTGCTTTCTGAACATCCCATTCAAGATTTAGCCCACCATTTGCTGTTATAATAACTTCCACTCTTTTGGGAAGATTTTCTACTAGATTTTGGAACATCACTGTGAGAATTTGCCTATTTAACCACATGAGCATGAATGAGGTCAGATACTGATGACAGGCGAGGAGGCCTGGAGCGCAGTGAGTGTTCCAGTTCATCCCAAAGGTTTTCAGTGGGGTTGAGGTCAGGGCTCTGTGCAGACCACTAAAATTCTTCGATTCTTATCTTGGCAAACCACGTCTTTATGGAGCTTGCTTTGTGCAGAAGGTCATTATCATTTTAGAACATGTTTGGGCTTCTTATAGTCCCCTCTGAAAGTAGTATAACATCAGGGCAATTCAATTGTATTTGCTATACAATGAAGGTATTCGGGTTTGAGATCAAAAGATGAATTTGATATGAGAGATCATTTCAGCTTTAATTTCCTGATATTTATATCTAGATGTGTTAAACAACTTAAAACATGGTACCTTTTGTTTGAACCCACCCATTTTTCAAGTCATCAAAAATACATATAACTAACAGGTGTGCCCAGGTGTGTCTTGTTAGACTGACTGTTTAAATAAGTAATAGCTCTGAATGTCTACTCTTGGTTTGAGACCTAGATTTTGCTTTAAGTTTGAGACCTGCCAAGATTGCATTTGTTGTTTAAAAGGATAAACCAGGGCAGCACGGTGGTGTGGTGGTGGTTAGCACCGTTGCCTCACAGCAAGAAGGTCCTGGGTTTGAACCCAGGGGCTGACGAGGGCCTTTCTGTGTGGAGTTTGAATGTTCTCCCCATGTCTGTGTGGGTTTGTTCTGGTTTCCCCCACAGTCCAAAGACATGCAGGTTAGGCTAATTGGTGGCTCTAAATTGACCGTAAGTGTGAATGGTTGTTTCTGTCTATGTGTCAGCCCTGTGATGACCTGGTGACTTGTCCAGGGTGTACCCCACCTCTTGCCCATAGTCAGCTGGGACAGGCTCCAGTTTGCCTGCGACTCTGTACAGGATAAGTGGCTAGAGATAATGGAAGGATAAACCAACATGAAGACCACAGAGCTGTCTATGGGACAAAATCAAATCATTTTGAAGCTGAGAAAAAAATCATTTAGAGCCATTGCACAAGCATTAGGCATAGCCAGTAAAACAATTTGGTATATCCTGAAAAAGAAAAACACCACTGGTGTACTAACAACCAGACATCGAACAAGTCTGCCAGGGAAAACAACAGTATTTGGTGACAGAATAGTTGTGAGACCTGTGAAGAAAAACCCAAAAATATCAGCCAGTGACATCATCAACTTCCACAGGGCAGGCATGAAGGTATCACAATCCACCATTCGAAGAAGACTTCAAGAGCAGAAACATAGAGGCCATACCACAAGATGCAAACAACTCATTAGCAGTAAGAATCAGAAGGCCAGATTGGACTTTCCAAAGAAATACAGAGATGAGCCACTGTCACAACCCCAAACAATAAATCCAGGGAATTGAGGCAGCAACAAAGTAAAATTACCCCCGAGAGAAAAAAGGAGGAGAGGAAGTGGAAGTATATGAATAAAATAGCCATTTATCTCATCTCATTATCTCTAGCCGCTTTATCCTGTTCTACAGGGTCGCAGGCAAGCTGGAGCCTATCCCAGTTGACTACGGGCGAAAGGCGGGGTACACCCTGGACAAGTCGCCAGGTCATCACAGGGCTGACACATAGACACAGACAACCATTCACACTCACATTCACACCTACGGTCAATTTAGAGTCACCAGTTAACCTAACCTGCATGTCTTTGGACTGTGGGGGAAACCGTAGCACCCGGAGGAAACCCACGCAGACACGGGGAGAACATGCAAACTCCACACAGAAAGGCCCTTGCCGGCCACGGGGCTCGAACCCGGACCTTCTTGCTGTGAGGCGACAGCGCTAACCACTACACTACCGTGCCGCCCAAAATAGCCATTTATTTTCAGAATAAAAGTTCTTCATCCGATCACCAAGGAAACAGACTACACAAATATCTCAACAGGAAATTCACTGTTAAAACACAGAAACGATGCGTACCATCATACTTAAGAACCACCAAACATGGAGCACTCCAAAGACTATGATTAAGCTTAGCTAAACCATTCTCCAACAGATCTTTAACCTCTTCCTTCATTACCTCCCTCTTACCTACAGGACAATGGTAAGCATGCTGTTTAATGGGAGTGGTAGTACCAACATCAATTTCATGCTTTCACACATTGGTACATGAGGGCACATCATTAAACAGAGTGGGATGAGAGTGGAGTAAACCAACATAATCATCCCAATAACATTCAGGGAGGTAGAACAAATGCATTCATATTTTAGACAGAATCTTAGAGTTCAACAACCTGCCACACTGCTGACCATAACTTAGACCTATCAAACCATTATCACCTAATAGTTCCACACAGATCAAAGAAGGGGAGGTCTTTCCAGAGGCCACAGTCTCTGGGACTTTTTACTGCTCCCCTTGAGCAGCTTTCCTAGAATGGTAAAGTTTAAGCATGGTAACATGGCACAACTGTTTTTTTCCCCCCTCTGCTCAGGTATATAGATGACAGAATCTATTTCAGACACTTTACACTTTACCATATAAGGGCCAGAGAAATGGGCAGTAAGAGCAGACATAAGAACTAGAACTAAGACTTTAACTATAACTTTAACAAAGTGATGGAAAGGATGAAGAGTGGTGAAAAAAAGGATCTACTCATGATCCCAAACTTACAAATTGATTAGTGAAGCATGTTGGAGGTAGTGTCATGACTTGTGCTTGAATGGCTGCTTCTGGAACAGGCTCACTGCTCTTTACTGATGATTTAACTCATGATGGTAGCAGCAGAATGAATTCATAAGTCCACAGAAACATTCTAGTTACCAGTTTACAGAGAAATGCTTCCAATCTAATTGGTAGGAACTTTATCATATAACAAGAAAATGACCCAAAACACACTGCCAACACAACAAAGGACTTAATCAGTGGAAAAAGTGGAAAGTTTTAGAGGGGCCAAGTCAATCCCCAGACCTTAACCCAATTGAGCAGCATTTCACCTCCTGAAACTGAAGGAAGTAATCCCCCCTCCCAAAAAAAAAAAAAAAAAACAGTGATTGAAAGAAGCTGTAGTACAAGCCTGAAAAAGCATCACAAAAGAAGAATGCAAGAGTTTGATGATGGCAGTGGGTCATCAGTGTGAAGAAGTTTTGGAAAATCAAGGGCTATGCAACCAATATTAAATGTTATTTACTTGAGGACTATCTGCCTGCGATAACCTGGCGACTTGTCCAGGGTGTACCACGCCTCTCACCCATAGTCAGCTGGGATAGGCTTCAGCTTGCCTGCGACACAGTAGAACAGGATAAGCGGCTACAAATAATGGGTGGATGGATGGACTATCTGTTCCGATACGTTTGTTCACCTAAAAATTGGGTCATCTGCCAAGAAAGGTGCCATGTTCTAACACATCTAGATATTAAGATCAGGAAATGAAAGCTGAAATTGTGATCCATTATCTCATATTAAAACCCAAATGAAAAAAAAAAGAATTGGCTTTGCTCTTCCAAAATTTTCAGAAGGTGCTGTAGTTCCAATAAATGGAAATTGTAATGCTGTAGTTGGGGGAAGGCCAACTACATGAGTGTGATAGCAAGGTGTCCATATACTTTTGGCCCTATAGATAATGATCCCCTATTCATCCTACACTAGTTATAGAATGTACATTTATCTCATATGGCTGACACTTTTTTCCTCCCAAAGTGACTTACAAAGTAAACAGGATACAACTGTGAAATTGAGGGTTAGGGATCTTGCTCAAGAGCCCAACAGTGGCAGCTTGATGATGCTTGGATTTGAACTTATGACCTTCCAATCAGTAGCCAACTGCCTCAACCAGTGAGTTACCATTGCCATTTATAAGTAGTGCTGTAACTGCAAGCTGTAGTAGGGGTAGCAGAGCAGATAATGTAGAAAGGGAAACAGCTAAATGTTATGCCATGCCTGCAAAAGGAAAAGCAAATATTTCTTTCCATAACCTTGCAAAGAATCCAGACCTTAGACATGTGTGGGTGAAGTTTGAGTCCAACAGTTTGTTAAAGTTAAAGGCTTGCTCATTAAGGATAAATACATTTATTAGGGATAAATTTGTTCATATGTTTAAAGTTTTTATTTTTCTTAAAGCTGCTTTGTGACAATGTCTTTTGGTAAAAGTGCTGTTCAAATAAACTGACATGACTAAACATTTCATACCAAATAATACAATGGACCATGAAGTGCAGAATTAACCAAACATTACTGCTGATGGATGGACCTACAATTCCAACCCTACTGCAAACCCATAATTGGTACCTAGTTTATCTGTTCATGAGAATGATTATCAACATTGATTAGAAGACAACTTTATCCTGGTTATGGATCTACTGTTGCTAACGTTGTATGCACCTGACTAATGTATTCCATAGTCATCACATCAATAATAGTACTATTTATATTTGCCTATTTTTTCTTCTTTTAAGTTGCTTGAAAATAATCAATAATCAAGAAAAGGGTTGACTTTTTAATCTTTGTACCATGAACCAACCCCCAATTTGGGGGATTTCACTTTTTTTTTCAGTGTAAGGATGTCGCTACATATTGAATTCACTTCTAATCCATAGATGAACATTTCTAGCTCTGACAGTATCTTGCTAGCGGCTACATAAATTACATACTGCTCAGATTAGCTACAAAGCAATTTTGTCACTATTGTTAGCTACACTAAGTACATTAGCCAGCAAGCTCTTACTTTTGATAAGAGCTTGATGGATGGTACATCTGGTGTAGAGGCTTTTATAGAGATCATAACCACCTCATCCTACATCCAGCGATGCCCCCATTTCCTACTATAAAAAAAGTAAGCCTTTGTTCAGCTACAGCTGATGTCACCTTTTTTTCTGGTAATAAACAAGCTATTTAAGTGATTAGCCACTTCTCAGTTCATTCCACCACACAGAATTGACCATAGTCATAACTATTAATTGAGTATAGCAGTTTAATTCTGATATTCTGTTCTGTTGAGTTTTCTGAATGATCACTGAAGTGTTTATAGACTTTGCATCTGTTTAAGGCCATAAGAATTCGATTAATTTCAATTCAATAAATAAATTCAATTTAAATGTATTTCAATTGAAATAAATTCAATTTCAAGCTTCTTTATATTGTTAGATTTGTGCATGTGGACCTCCTTCAATTCTTACCGCAGGTTTTCAGTATAGTTCAAATCCCAGAACATTGATTTTGTCTTCTGAAATTCTGTTTGTTGTTTTGGATGCATGGTGAGGGTCATTATCTTGAGAGATTAACTGATGTCCAATGATTTTAGCGGTTTTAGTCTAAAATATGTTGGTTATTTCTGTTGTCATAGTCCTGATTGTGCTTAATGGTATTTTAACTACTTATCTATTTTTTTTTTCAAATGCAAGGTCTTTGCTTTCCCCATGGTGATGGGTGACATTTAGATTTTACATGTACCCTGGGCATATGATCCATGGATGATGATCATATTATATATTTGCAATATTAATTTATTATATTGACAAGTGAAAAATTTGGTTAATTTTTTGAGGATAAATACTATTATTTATAAAAAGAATATTCTATATCAACAGGTTTTAGAAATGAATAATTATCCCAACGTTTTTAATATAAAAGATGCCCACACAGCACGTCCAGCCCTCGCAGCACACATGGTTGTCCAAAATCTTTCTTTTTTTGGACTGCATGAACACTGACTGTAGTTTGGCTGAGCATCTGGGTTTTTGGAAACTACGCTGTGACCCTTTCCAGGCTCATAAGTATTAACAGCTTGCTGTCTTTCCCCCCTCCAACCATAAGCAAATATCAACATGAAAAATGACACACATAAAAAATCATCAGGAGTTTTAGAGTCCTGCATGTTCTTGACTTTCAAAATGAATAGCACTGGGGTTAAAATAATAAAGCGGCAAATTATATGATCAGTTTGCCTGATACTGATTGTAAAAGCATTTTCTTACTGACAGTCGCATCATCCTCCAGCACATGAAAATGATATACAGGGTGTCCATAAAGTCTCTTTACAATTTAAAAAAATTATTACAAAGGCAGTTGTTGAGATATTGTAACTAGATTTATTTTATTTTAATCAGGGTTTATTAAATTTTTTTCAACTGCAGTTAATAGACCTCTATATGGGCACCATTAATTGCATGAAGCACAACAACACGGTACGGTACTCAAACCAGGATACACATTGTGCCTTTTCTTGAGGAGTAGCCATTTTATAGGGGTTCGGTTTCCATCAACACAATATCTGAAACACAAAATTGTAATGTGAATAACAACTTTAATCAACACTGATTAAAATAAAATAAATCTAGTTACAATATCTCAACAACTGCCTTTGTAATCTCATCTCATCTCATCTCATCATCTCTAGCCGCTTTTATCCTGTTCCACAGGGTCGCAGGCAAGCTGGAGCCTATCCCAGCTGACTACAGGCGAAAGGCAGGGTACACCCTGGACAAGTCGCCAGGTCATCACAGGGCTGACACATAGACACAGACAACCATTCACACTCACATTCATACCTACGGTCAATTTAGAGTCACCAGTTAACCTAACCTGCATGTCTTTGGACTGTGGGGGAAACCGGAGCACCCAGAGGAAACCCACGCAGACACGGGGAGAACATGCAAACTCTGCACAGAAAGGCCCTTGCCGGCCACGGGGCTTGAACCCGGACCTTCTTGCTGTGAGGCGACAGCGCTAACCACTACACCACCGTGCCGCCCAAAATAGCCATTTATTTTCAGAATAAAAGTTCTTCATCCGATCACCAAGGAAACAGACTACACAAATATCTCAACAGGAAATTCACTGTTAAAACACAGAAAAAGGCGACAGCGCTAACCACTACACCACTGTGCCACCGCCTTTGTAATAATTTTTTTTAAATTGTAAAGAGACTTTATGGACACCCTGTATAATACATCGGAATATTCAGCATAGGTGGTGTAGTGGTTAGCATTGTTGCCTCACAGCAAAAAGGTTCTGGGTTTGAGCCCAGTGGCCAACAGGGGCCGTTCTGTGTGGAGTTTTAAAGTGCATATCACAAGTAAAATCAGGAGCAAGATCAATGTAATTCTCCTATTTTATATTAAACTTTGGTCAAATATCTGTCACATTTTGCATTTTGTGCAATACCAGAAAAATTCAGTTGAAATCAAGCCATTTGAGGCGAATTGGTCCACCTCTGAAAAAACTTGGCATTTAGATTTCCTGGGAAACATTGATTTTCGTGACGTCACATGCAGGACACCTCCTTCTGAATCCTACGTCAGCGCTGGTTTGTTTATGAGAAAACAACCTGGTGGTTTTCTGCAAATTTCTTCAATGTTATCACGTAATTATTAAAATGGTTAACAGACGTATCGTAGGAGGGTGTAGCAACACCAATCTTGATGGGATTAGTACTCATCATTTCCCAAAAGACAAGACAATGAGAGAGAAATGGGAGCGCTTGGTCTACACAGGCTATGCACTGAAACTGTGCAAGCTCACACAACCTGCTGGCGCTTCTGCAGATAACATCACGAATCTGACTCCCTTGGGCTTTTTCCAGACGTGTTTTGTTATTTTATTTTTTTCTGCTGTAGACAGATGGCCTTGTGCAAAGTTATCCTTCTGAATGAATGTGTAAAGGGACATACTTTCATATTAAAAAAACAAAATTGGTCCAGAATACGCACTTTAATATTCTCCCCGTGTCTGTGTGGGTTTCCTCTGGGTGCTCCGGTTTCCCCCACAGTCCAAAGACATGCAGGTTAGGCTAATTGGAGGCTCTAAATTGCCTGTAGGTGTGAATTGTTGTTTGTCTTATGTGCCAGCCCTGCAATGATCTGGCGACTTGTCCAGGGTGTACTCTGCCTCTTGCCCATAGTCACCTAGGGTAGGCTCCAGCTTGCCTGTGACCCTGCATAAGATAAGCGGTTATGGATGATGGATGGAATATTCAGCATTTGCTGAAAATATGTAGTACCCTTAAATACATTGCCTTTTTGAATTCATGTCTACAACACTGATGAAATGCTAAAATATAAATAATTTTTACTTTTGAATATTGGTCTCTATTGTCCCTGAAAGTTCACATGACCAGGAATTCATATTATCATGCTATGCAGGCAGTGAGACACTTTGCAAGTCAATGTGTCACATTGGGATCACTGCAATTGCCCTTATGAATATAGTCTTTTGCTTTTTCAATTTATTTGACCTTTGCTTGAGGCTAGAGTTTAGTTTTGAGTCTATATGTATCTTTCTCATGTGCTTTGTCCTTGTGGGAAAATCATTATGATGAGATCATAGCCAGGTTCTTGTACTGCCATTTTGTTTGTTGACATAAATTACATAACTATTCAATTACATTCAATTTTATTTGTATAGCACTTTTAACAATGAACATTGTTAAAAATGTCCAAAACAGCTTTACAGAAATATATAAATGCCATAAACACATTTTACATATAATGATTTATAAATGTATTCCTGTATATAATATTGATATTATTATTTATATATTGAATATATTGTTATATATTATGTACAGCAATACACGATGAGCAATGTATTACTGTAAGCAAACTGTGGAAGAATGTTTTGTATTGCTGTATTGCAATTCCACAGGGATCAGTTGTGACAATACACACTCAAGTCAAATACACACTCAAGAAGTGCCAAGAAGTACTCAAGAAGTACTTAAACACACAAATAATGTCCACACTGGATAGCTATGTCTTTCCCAAAATCCACCAAGTCCTGCATACTCCAAAACATATTCTGGCAAAAAAAATTGCAGGCAAAAATAATCACCAGAGAAGCACTTCTGAGTTCACCTGTGTTACTAAGTAAGTTTATTATTAATACAAAGGAAATTCTTTGCTAGCTAAAAAAAATTCCGAAAAAATCCAGGGTAGGTTGATGAGGTTTCAAATAAACAAAACAATGACAAAGAGCCAAGAACGAATGAACACCTCTCACTTCTTGAAACATATTAGAAATTTAACCAGCTGAACACCTGTATTTATTTTTGTTTCCTCATGTTTTGATGTTTTAACTAACTAGCTAACAAAGGCCAGCTAGTGACTAATGGGTTTCTTGGTGCATTTGTCTGTAATTTATGCATTAAACTTGGTCACAGCAGTCAAAATTGAGAAAAAAATTCCTTGCTTTATTTTACAGATCACTGTATGTAATAGTGGCAGCGGGGGCATGGTCAAGCGTCGGTCTGTGAAGGGAGGGTGGAGTCAGGGAAGGTAAGTGGCAGAATCACTGCACCTGACGGGAATTAACCTGTGTTTGTGTGTCTTCCTCAGTGACCGCGCCCTATAAGAGGAGAGGGAGAGCAGAGGAAGGGAGCTCTCCCGACCAGAACACGTGTGTGTATGAGCGAACGCTGAAAAGCTTGAAAATAAAAGAGTTATTGAGAACTCAGTTCTGGCCTGCTGTGCTTCTGTGCTACACCCACCTGGTATAATACTACAGTGGTGCCGAAACCCGGGATAGTGCAGAAGGGAATGGCCACATGGAGTCCTCCCCCTTCCAGGACCTGGTCCATGCCCTCGCCACGGCCCAATAGAGCCAGCACCAGGCACTGATCGCCCTCTGGAAGGAGCAAGAACAATGCTTTGAAGCCCTGGTGCTGGCGCAACAGGAAGATTGCCAGGAGTTCCGGCACCTGCTCGCATTGGCGGGGGCCCCGATCACCACCACCGCAGACCCTCCCCACCTCACCCTAATGAAGATGGGTCCTCAGGACGACCCCGAAGCCTTTCTTGCTCTTTTTGAGCAGGCAGCCGAGGCGTGGGGTTGGCCGGTGGAACAGTGTGTGGTGCACCTCCTCCTCCTGCTAACGGGCGAGGCGCAGCTGGCTGTGTTACAGCTCCCTGCCGACAGCCGGCTGGTCTATGTGGACCTCTGCAGGGCCGTCCTCCAGCGGTGGGTCGCACCCCAGAGCAGCAGCAGCAGCGCTTCCGCATGCTGTGCCTGGAGGAGGTCGGCCGGCTGTTCGCGTCTGGCCAGCAACTCCGGGACGCCTGCCGGCGGTGGCTGAGGGCCGACAACCACGATGCCAAGGGAATCATCGATCTGGTGGTGCTGGAGCAATTCGTCGCTCGACTTCCAGAAGGAACCACGGAGTGGATCCAGTGCCATCGCCCAGTGTCACTGGATCAGGCCATCGAGCTGGCGGAGGACCATATGGTGGCCGTTCCGACAGCAGGACAGCATGTCTCCCCTTCTCCCCTCTCCTCTCCCTCTCTCCCCCCTTCTGTTCCTTGTCCTCGCCCCATTCCCCCACCGCGGAGGTGGGGGCCGGCTCCACCCCAGCCAGCCCGCCGCACCTGCGGTGTCCTACCATTTCCTACTTCCATGTCTGTGTCTTCCCCCTCTCAGGTGAGTGATCTCTGGAACATCGGTGCAGAGAGAGAGCCTGGGCTGGTATGCTGGCGCTGCGGGGAACCGGGGCACCTCCAGCATCAGTGCTCGGCAATGGAGGTGGGCGCGGTGGTCTGGATCCCCGACGCGCCGGGGACCGCCCTCGATCGGACCGGAGCGTATCGCATACCGGTGAGTATTCAAGGGGATACGTATCAGGCTTTGGTGGACTCCGGCTGTAATCAGACCTCAATCCACCAAAGCCTGGTGCAAGACGAGGCATTGGGGAGAGCACAATTGGTGAAGGTGTTGTGTGTGCACCAGTGGTGGCTCCTGAATTTTTTTTCAGGGGGGGCAATTTTCCCCCGTTATGTCTACACGGACCATAAATGTCCACAGGACTGAAGTAAATTGACCTAGTCAACTGTTCTACAGAATGTTCTGTAAATAGATTTTGTACTTCAAACTCCATGACCAGCAAGAATTTTACAGACTGTGCAACTTAAAGACAAACAGGAAAGTGCACTTACTGTAACAAAACATTGTAAATAGTTGGCTAACATAACAATAGCAGTTGAATAAATAGATGAGTGGATCTTTAGATCTTGCAATTACTGGTATTTACCAAGTATATTACCAAAGTGCTAACTCTCAGAGCAAAGTGTGGCAAATATAAAAATGCACATTGAAAACATCAAAAGTGAACTGATTCTGTGACTGTGTGTGTGTGTGAGAGTCACGAAGTCAACCAAACCCAGAAAAACACCATGGTGACTGGAGCCCTCAGTTTCGTCTTTGCCTCGTAGAGCTAACTCGAACACTCCACAAAATTTCACGCATTGGGTTAATATGTGCCTGTTCTTGCTCACCTCATTGTTGTGGCAGTGAACTGCTAGCCTGTAGCCCTCATCCAGCTGTGTAGCAATGTTCACTCTCCCAAAAGCGAAAATTTCAGGCAGCTGCCCATGTGAATCTTTGATGACTCATGTTTTTTTATTTTCTCCAACAAATGATGCATGTCCGAAACTCCAGTGACAGTCCAAGCAGTGTTGTCCGTGGAGCCACCTCCAGGGTGGAAAAGTAAGCAGGGGGAGCAGAAAACCGCTGAGGCGTCCTCGCAGCCAGCTCGCGAGGATTTGCGCTGGGACCATGTTGAAGTAAAGCCTCGAGTATATGATTCCCCCCCCCCCGTTGAAATTTGTTTTATGTTTAGATTTGGTCGAGGGGGGTCCAGCTTGTTTTGTTGCCAATTTAGCTCGATTTGATCGCTAACTAAATGGAACTTCTTTTAAGGACTGCACTGAATTGCTTTCCGCATCCATCTCACCTCAGAAACTGAGCAGATCGAATGCAACTTTGCCACGCTTCCCAGTGATGTAAGCACGTTAGGGCAAGCCCCCCCGGAACTCATAGAGATTGCATTGAAGTGTCAGTCAGGAGAAAAAAAATATATTAACATGGGACTCTATCAGTGAACTCTTGGGCGATTTTCAGCGTGAATGAAATTGCCCCAAAAGAGGCGGTACTCTAGAAGCAAGACCACCCTGATTGGACAATGATACCCAGAGACAGATTAAAATGGCCTTGAGCAGCGCTGGTGAAAGTTTGTTTTAAAAAAAGAAAACGCACTGTTTTGGCAGTGCGTCGCCCAATCGCCCTTATGCACCAGCCACCCTTGGTGTGCACGGGGATGTTCACAACTACCCTTTAGTGTCGGTCCACATTCTATTTCAAGGGGAGAAATTTAGAGTACAGGTGGTGGTTAATCCTCGCCTTACCCACTCGATAATTTTGGGGACTGATTGGCCAGGATTCAGGGAATTAATGACTCATCAAGTGAAGAGTGAGGCCTGCCATAATTTAGTGGGGGGAGGTCCCGGTGTGGCTTTGGTGGGAGCAGCTGTCACAGAGCCATCCACGTCATCACCATGTCAGAGTGAGGAGCAGCAGGCTCCTCCTCCCTCTCTCGGGGAATCCCTTGCAGATTTCCCGTGAGAGCAGTCGCGAGATGAGACTCTGCAGCATGCGTTTGACCAAGTGAGAGTAATCGATGGTCAAACGCTCCAGCCAAACGCCACCCCATCCTTCCCCTATTTCTCCATTTTTAAGGATAGATTATATCGAGTGACGCAGGACATTCAGACTAAGGAGCTGATAACTCAGCTTTTAATCCCAAAGAGCTGCCGGGAATCTATATTCCAGGTGGCTCACTTCAATCCCATGGCTGGACACTTAGGGCAGGATAAGACACTAGCCTGAATAATGGCCCAATTCTATTGGCCAGGGATTCACGGCGATGCCCGTAGGTGGTGTATGGCATGCCGAGAATGCCAATTAGTAAATCCAGCGGCCATTCTAAAAGCGCCTTTGCGCCCTCTGCCATTAATCGAGACCCCATTCGAAAGAATTGGGATGGATCTCATCGGGCCATTAGATCGGTCAACACGAGGATATCACTTTATTTTAGTTCTGGTGGACTATGCAACGCGATATCCGGAAGCAGTGCCTCTTCGCAATATCTCAGCACTCAGTATTGCGGAAGCACTCTTCCCCGTCATCTCCCGAGTCAGAATCCCCAAAGAGATTCTGACTGATCAAGGGACTACGTTTATGTCATGCACACTGCACGAACTGTATGGGTTACTGGGAATTAAGCCTATCTGCACCAGCATTTATTACCCACAAACGGACGGCTTAGTTGAATGGTTCAACCGCACCCTCAAAAACATAATTAAAAAAATTTGTAAGCGAGGACGCACACAACTGGGATAAATGGCTCGAGCCCCTGTTATTCGCAGTGCGAGAGGTCCCACAAGCCTCCACGGGGTTCTCTCCATTCGAATTATTATATGGGTGTAAGCCGCGTGGCATTCTAGATGTGCTGCGTGAAAATTGGGAGGAGGGACCTTCAACAAGTAAAAATGAAATTCAGTACATTATTGTTCTGCGCACCAAACTCCACACCCTCATGCACTTAACCCAGGAGAATTTGCGGCAGGCCCAAGAACGTCAAGTCCGTCTGTATGACAGGGGCACACACCTTAGGGAGTTCACACTGGGAGATAAAGTACTCATGTTGTTGCCCACATCTAGCTCCAAATTAATTGCCAGGTGGCAAGGACCCTTTGAGGTCACACGGTGAGTTGGGGACGTCGACTATGAGGTGAGGTGAATGGACAGGGGTGGGGCATTACAGATTTACCACCTCAATCTGTTAAAACTTTGGAACGAGGATGTCCCCGTGGCGTTGATGTCGGTGGTTCCAGAGAAGGCGGAGATGGGGCCGGAGGTTCAAAAGGGAAAATTGACATTGCCCACCTCTCCGGTCCCCTGTGGAGACCACCTCTCCCCGACCCAGCTCACGGAGGTAGCCCAGTTGCAAACAGAATTTTCTGACGTGTTCTCGCCCCTGCCCGGCCGCACCCACCTCATAGAACACCACATTGAGACGCCCCCGGGGGTAGCAGCATGCAGCCGCCCTTACAGACTGCCCGAACACAAGAAAAAGGCGGTTCGGGAAGAACTCGAGGCCATGCTCGAAATGGGCATTGTCGAGGAGTCCCACAGTGACTGGAGCAGCCTGGTGGTCTTGGTTCCCAAGGCTGACGGGTCGGTCCAGTTCTGTGTGGACTATAGAAAAGTCAACGCGGTGTCTAAGTTTGACGCATACCCAATGCCTCATATTGATGAGTTGCTCGATTGACTAGGCACGGCTCGCTTTTATTTGACACTGGATTTGACAAAGGGATATTGGCAGATCCCCTTGACTCTGCTATCCTGAGAGAAAACGGCCTTTTCCACACCGTTTGGCTTACAACAGTTTGTCACACTTCCTTTTGGGCTGTTTGGGGCGCCCGCTACATTCCAGCGGCTTATGGATAGGGTCCTCCGCCCCCACGCCACCTATGCGGCTGCATAACTGGACGACATTATTATTTATAGTAATGACTGGCTGCAGCACCTAGAACACATAAGGGCCGTGCTTGGGTCGCTGAGGCGAGTGGGGCTCATAGCCAACCCAAAGAAGTGTGCGATTGGGCAGGTGGAAGGACGGTATCTGGGCTTCCACTTGGGCAATGGGCAGGTGTGTCCCCAAATCAATAAAACAGCAGCGATTGCGGCCTGCCCGAGGCCCAAGACCAAAAAGGGGATGAGACAGTTCCTGGGGCTGGCTGGCTACTATCGTAGGTTTATACCTAATTATTCAGACATCACCAGCCCGCTGACTGATCTCACTAAAAAGGGGGCACCAGATCCGGTCCAGTGGACAGAGCAATGCCAGCGGGTTTCTCTAAGGTAAAGGCTGCACTGTGTGGGGGGCCACTATTACACTCCCCTGACTTTTCTCTCCCCTTTGTTTTGCAGACAGATGCCTCGGACAGAGGGCTGGGGGCTGTTCTGTCCCAGGAGGTGGAGGGGGAGGACCGTCCAGTGCTGTACATCAGCCGCAAGCTGTCGGTGCGTGAGGGCAGGTACAGCATCATAGAGAAGGAATGCCTTGCCATCAAGTGAGTGGTCCTCGCCCTCCGCTACTACCTGCTGGGGTGCCCTTTCACCCTCTGGTCGGACCATGCGCCCCTGCAGTGGCTCCACCACATGAAGGATGCCAACGCGCGGATCACCCGTTGGTATCTGGCACTCCAGCTGTTTAAGTTCGAGGTGGTCCACAGACCGGGGGTGCAGATGATCATGGCGGATTTCCTCTCCCGTCAAGGGGGGGGGAGTCGGCTGCAGGCCGGACAGCTCCCCGGCCTGAGTCGGGCGGTGGGGGTATGTGGCAGTGGGGACGTGGTCAAGTGTCGGTCTGTGAATGGAGGGTGGAGTCAGGGAAGGTAAGTGGCAGAATCACTGCACCTGACGGGAATTAACCTGTGTTTGTGTGTCTTCCTCAGTGACCACACCGTATAAGAGGAGAGGGAGAGCAGAGGAAGGGAGCTCTCCCGACCAGAACACGTGTATGAGCGAACGCTGAAAAGCTTGAAAATAAAAGAGTTACTGAGAACTCAGTTCTGGCCTGCTGTGCTTCTGTGCTACACCCACCTGGTATAATACTACAGTAATCCATCTGGTTTGCTTTTATAGACTGCTTAACATGCCCTTGGTGTCTTTTGTGCACTTTTCTACACTTGGTCAGATTCGGTGATAGCAAGGCGAATGGGGCTTGGGCTTGCCTTTAGTGTGTGTATTTTATCTACAAGTCTGTCTTTTCTTTCTGTTAACAGTATAGCAGTGTGTTGTTTCATCAAAGGTTCATGCTTGGTGTTTTGTCATACTTTTATGCAGTGGCAAACTGTTACTATTAGAGCTGGGACTTCAGCACAGCCAAAACTTAGCCAGACACACCAAATAAGCAACAGGGTAAAGGATTTTGCAAGAGATTAGCATCAGGTTGCCAGGTAGCTCCGTTGTGTGTTGTTCTCTATGTTGATTTTAAAAGTAACTAAGTAAATTACACAGGGAAATGAATACTTAAGTCTGAGTGAAAAATATTGTGGCGAGCTGCGTGGAAGAAGAGTCTGGAGACAGAAATCTTAGTTTCTCAGTCGTTAGCCTGTGCTACTTGCTCTCGATAGCACTGGCTTGATCATTTTATTAGCATTCGCTAACACCACTGATGAATGCTACGCCAGCTGGAAGGTGACTTCACTGCTGCGCTGATGGCAGCAACTCGCAATTAAGCTCGCATTGGCCTTCAAGAGGCTGAGGGCTATAAATTTTTGGTCCCTCCCACTATAAATCAAAATCTGATTGGTTAATTCATCTGTCACTTCCAACATAAACATACACTGCCATGGCCTTCTGTCCCAGTAATGAAGTCCTAACCAATGAGTGAGCCAGCTCTCAACCCTTCTGAGCCTAGAGACAACAAACAAACAAACAAACAAACAAACAAACTAAAAAATCTCATCGGAGAACTCTATTTTAATGTTTTCAGGACAGTAACCCTTTCGTTTCTGAAGCAAATTTGATAGAAAATGAGGCCAACTTAGAATTAGAAGAAAATAATTATAATGAAATTATGAAAGAATAAAATCAATTAAAGAATGAAAAAAATTAAATATAACATTTGAAATGCTGATATGTTTGGGCCTTCTCTGAAGGTCTAGAAGGCCCTGACGGTTCCCCTCTGCTTTTATGCATCCACAAATATCTCATCTCATCTCATTATCTTCTAGCCGCTTTATCCTGTTCTACAGGGTCGCAGGCAAGCTGGAGCCTATCCCAGCTGACTACGGGCGAAAGGCAGGGTACACCCTGGACAAATCGCCAGGTCATCACAGGGCTGACACATAGACATAGACAACCATTCACACTCACATCTATGGTCAATTTAGAGTCACCAGTTAACCTAACCTGCATGTCTTTGGACTGTGGGGGAAACCGGAGCACCCGGAGGAAACCCACGTGGACACGGGGAGAACATGCAAACTCCACACAGAAAGGCCCTCACTGGCCACAGGGCTCGAACCCAGACCTTCTTGCTGTGAGGCGATGCAGTGCTAACCACTACACCACCGTGCCGCCATCCACAAATACATGAAGCTTTTATTCTTGTAACATCTATAAACTAGAGGGGACAATGATAACAGCAGATAATTTCATCCTCAAGTCATAAATACTTGTGGCACATCCCAAATCACATTCTGTATGACAATAACATGTTTGTTAACCACAAGTGTCACTGCTATTTAAGAATCCTATTCAGCCCCAAATTCTCACTGAACACAGATTACCTGACACGTGAATATGTTAGGTTATTCTGCACAATTCAGAAGGATGAAATGCATGCTAAAAACTTTATGTAAGTCGCAAGCTTTTTTTTTAACCAGTGCAGGAAAAATTCTGAAATCTTGCACTGAGCAGCTTTAAATGTGTGTTAAAACTATAACACTGATCAGTTTACTAGAGTTATAGCAAGCTAGAAGTAGCTCATTAGAGTTGCGACTCAGTTCAGTGACTCAGCATACATAAGATGCAGAGTTTTCATGAATTATGTGTCATGTTTAAAGAACATAAGTAAGCTGTCTACTGTGTTACTGCAAGATAGAAATTAAAAAAATTAATCACTACAAAATATGACATAGCACAAAAAGGAGATTAGTGATTTGCATAAAATGTGTGTAAGGGAGAGACCAGCCAGCTAAAATGACTGTTATTCTCTACATCTGTGTCCACTGCAAATTTATTTTTGTTAACTATTTGCTCTCCTATGGTTTTACGTCTCTCTCTCTCTCGCTCTCTCTCTTATACAACACACACAACAGCCATAACATTAAAACCACCTGCCAAATATTGTGTAGGTATTGGTCACCAAAACAACTTTGACCCATTGAGGGTATATACACACACACATTATCTGTAGCCACTTATCCTGTCCTACAGGGTCGCAGGCAAGCTGGAGCCTACCCCAGCTGACTATGGGTGAGGGGTGGGGTACACCCTGGACAAGTCGCCAGGTCATCGCAGGGCTGACACATAGACACAGACAACCATTCACACCTACAGTCAATTTAGAGCCACCAATTAGCCTAACCTGCATGCCTCTGGACTGTGGGGGAAAGCAGAGCAGACCCACACGGACACCATGCAAACTCCACACAGAAAGGCCTCTGTCGGCTGCTGGGCTTGAACCCAGGACCTTCTTGCTGTGAGGCAACAGTGCTAACCACTACACCACCATATATATACTAGTGCATCTCAAAAAATTAGAATACCATGAAAAAGTTCCTTTTTTTCATAATTTAATTCAAAAAGGTAAACTTTCATATATTCTATCTTCATTACATGTAAAGTGAAATATTTAAAGCCTTTTTTGTTTTAATTTTGATGATTATGGCTTATAGCTCATGAAAATCAGAAATCTAGTATCTCAAATTATTAGAATATTCCCTAAGATCAATCAAAAAAAGGATTTACAATACAGAAATGTCCAACTTCTGAAAAGTATATTCATTTACACACTCAATACTTGGTTGGGGCTCCTTTACCATGAATTACTGTATCAATGCGGTGTGGCATGGGGCTGATCAGTCTGTGGCACTGCTGAGGTGTTATTGAAGCCCAGGTTGCTTTGATAGTGGCCTTCAGCGTATCTGTATTTTTGGGTCAGGTGTTTCACATCTTCCTCTTGACAATACCCCATAGATTCTCTATGGGGTTCAGGTCAGGCAAGTTGGCTGGCCAATCAAACACAGTAATATCATGGTCAGCAAACCATTTGGTTGTAGTTTTGGCACTGTGGATAGGTGCTAAGTCCTGCTGGAAAAGGAAATCAGCATCTCCAAAAAGCTCGTCAGCAGCTGGAAGCATGAAGTGCTCTAAAATCTCCTGGTAGATGGCTGTGTTGACTTTGGACTTGATAAAATACAGTGGACCAACACCAGCAGATGACATGGCACCCCAAATCATCACAGACTGTGGAAACTTCACACTGGGCTTCAAACACCTTGGATTCTGTGCCTCTCCACTCTTCCTCCAGACTCTAGAGCCGTGATTTCCAAATTAAATGCAAAATGTACTTTCATCTGAAAAGAGGACTTTGGACCACTGAGCAACAGTCCATTTCTTTCTCTCCTTAGCCCAGATAAGACACTTCTGACATTGTCTCTGGCTCAGGAGTAGCTTGATATTAGGAATGCGAAAGTTGTATCCCCTTTTTGAAGATGTCTGTTTGTGATGGGTCTTGATACACTGACACCAGCCTCAGTCCACTCCTTGTGAAGCTCTCCCAAGTTCTTGAATCAACTTTTCTTGACAATCCTCTCAAGACTGCGTCCATCCCTGTTGCTTGTGCACCTTTTCCAGCCACCCTTTTCAGCAATGACCTTTTGTGGCTTACCCTCCTTGTGGAGGGCATCAGTGATCATCTTCTGGACAACAGTCAAGTCAGCAGTCTTCCCCATGATTGTGGTTGTGTGTACTGAACTAGACTGAGAGATACACTGTGTTCATACTGTTTTACTCAAACTCGAAATGAAATATTCTAATATTTCTAGATTTTTTTTAATGTTTTTGTACTGTATGCCATACTGATTAAAATTAAAATAGAAAAATGCTTTGAAACATTTTAGTTTATGTGTAATGAGTCTATAATATATAACATTTTCACTTTCTTAAATAACTGATGGAAAATATTGAACTTTTTCACAATATTCTAATTTTTTGAGATGCACTAGTGTGTATATATATATATATATATATATATATATATATATATATATATATATATATATATATATATATACACACACACTAGTGCATCTCTCTCTCATATATATATATATATATATATATATATATATATATATATATATATATATAGAGAGAGAGAGAGAGAGAGAGAGAGAGAGAGAGAGAATTTTTTTTTCTAATTTTGGTTCTGTATATAACCACAATGAATTTTGAACAAAACAATTCAGATGCAGTTGAAGTTCAGACTTTCAGCTTTAATTCAGTGGGTTGAAAAAAATGATTGCATAAAAATGTGAGGAACTAAAGCATTTTTTAAACACAATCCCTTCATTTCAGGGGCTCAAAAGTAATTGGACAAATTAAAGAATTGTAAATAAAATGTTCATTTCTAATACTTGGTTGAAAACCCTTTGTTGGCAATGACTGCCTGAAGTCTTGAACTCATGGACATCACCAGATGCTGTGTTTCCTCCTTTTTAATGCTGTGCCAGGCCTTTACTGCAGCGGTTTTCAGTTGCTGTCTGTTTGTGGGCCTTTCTGTCAGAAGTTTAGTCTTTAACAAGTGAAATGCATGCTCAATTGGGTTGAGATCAGGTGAATGACTTGGCCATTCAAGAATATTCCACTTCTTTGCTTTTATAAACTCCTGGGTTGCTTTGGCTTTATGTTTTGGGTCATTGTCCATCTGTATTATGAAACACAGACCAATCAGTTTGGCTGCATTTGGCTGGATTTGAGCATACAGTATGTCTCTGAATACCTCAGAATTCATCCAGCTGCTTCTGTCCTGTGTCACATCTTCAGTGAACACGAGTGACCCAGTGCCACTGGCAGCCATGCATGCCCAAGCCATCACACTGCCTCTGCCGTGTTTTACAGATGATGTGGTATGCTTGGATCATGAGCTGTACCACGCCTTCACCATACTTTTTTTTTACATCATTCTGGTAGAGGTTGATCTTGGTTTCATCTGTCCAAAGAATGTTCTTCCAGAACTGTGCTGGCTTTTTTAGATGTTTTTTAGCAAAGTCCAATCTAGTCTTTTTATTCTTGAGGCTTATGAGTGGCTTGCACCGTGCAGTGAACCCTCTGTATTTACTTTCATACAGTCTTCTCTTTATGGTAGATTTGGATATTGATAGGCCTACCTCCTGGAGAGTGTTGTTCACTTGGTTGGCTGTTGTGAAGGGGTTTCTCTTCACCATGGAAATTATTCTGCGATCATCCACCACTGTTGTCTTCTGTGGGCGTCCAGGTCTTTTTGCATTGATGAGTTCACCAGTGCTTTCTTTCTTTCTCAGGATGTACCAAACTGTAGATTTTGCCACTCCTAATATTGTAGCAATTTCTCGGATGGGTTTTTTCTGTTTTCGCAGCTTAAGGATGGCTTGTTTCACCTGCATGGAGAGCTCCTTTGACCGCATGTTTTCTTCACAGCAAAATCTTCCAAATGCAAGCACCACACCTCAAATCAACTCCAGGCCTTTTATCTGCTTAATTGAGAATGACATAATGAAGGAATTGCCCACACCTGCCCATGAAATAGCCTTTGAGTCAATTGTCCAATTACTTTTGGTCCTTTTAAAAACAGGGTGGCACATGTTAAGGAGCTGAAACTCCTAAACCCTTCATCCAATTTTAATGTGGATACCCTCAAATGAAAGCTGAAAGTCTGGACTTTATGTCCATGTCCATTATATAACTATAACCTGAATATGTTTCAGTAAACAGGTAAAAAAACAAAATTTGTGTCAGTGTCCAAATATATATGGACCTAACTGTGTGTGTGTGTGTGTGTGTGTGTGTGTATATAAGAACTGCTCGGCACTACACACGTCGTTGGCCATCAGCCCGACTCGATTTCGTGGAATAACTTCTATGTTCTTATATATATATATATATATATATATGTGGCAGCGGGGGCGTGGCCAAGCGCCGGTCTGTGACAGGAGGGCGGAGTCAGGGAAGGTAAGTGCCAGAATCACTACACCTGTTGTCAATTAACCTGTGTTTGTGTGTGTCTTCCCAGTGACCACGCCCTATTTAAAGAGGGAGAGCAGAGAGCTCATCCCGGAGCCAGATGCCGGTTGTGTGTTGGTGTGTGTCTGGGTTCTAATTTGTTCACTGAAAAGTGTGGCAATAAAAAATCGTAGTTTCAAACCTGATCTCTGTCCTGCCGTCCTCTGTGCTCCACCCCTTCGTGAGAACTGTTACTATATATATATATATATATATATATATATATATATATAAATAAGAACATAGCAGTTATTCCACGAAATCAAGTCGTACATGAGCTGATGGCCAACAAGGTGCGTAGTGCCGAGCAGGCTATAAACCATGTATGACGAGATTGATTGGAATAACTGTTTTATTCTATCCACATTCACCGGATTTTCAGAAACAGAGCATTTTTATTTTTTGCAAATTCAGGAAATAAAAACTTTATCCAAAATGTCCGACAAAATAATTTCCGCTGAGAATGTAAACAAACCAGTGAAATGACAGGAGAAATTTATGAAAAATGCTGTAATAATAATTTGTGAAAAACTTTTAAAAAATAGTTCTTGCCATCAAATACTTTTATTCCATATGTTCTTGCTTTTTTTTGTATTTTTTGAGGTTTTTTTTAGTAGAGTTTTTATTTCGTCCTCAGTTGGTTCAGCAACACTCTCCACCATTTTGTTTTTCTCTACTCACTGTATATGAGCTGACATCCTAGTAGTAGAGTAGTCAATCAGTGTGTGCATTTGCTTATATCTAGGCAATGTGGATAGGGGACATACATACACTCTGTGTGTGTGTGTGTGTATATATATATATATATATATATATATATATATATATATATATATATATATAGTATAATTTTATTTTTTTGTACTTGAAATACTGAAAACATTGCATTCAAGAGATGAATAAAATTTACTTAAATGTTTCCCTCTGTAAAATCAGATTTACAATATGATTTTACCCAGAAAATGGCAGCTGGAAAAATTACCTACAGCGACCACAAACACAACCATATACAGAGCTAGAATTTCACTTTAACATTTGATTCTTGGTTTACGGAAAGGCTTATTATTTCTTAATAATGTGTGACAATTTAAAAACATGGTGCCTTGAGTCACCACTTAATTGAGTCAAATGCTTTTTCAATATAAACCTTTCTAAGAAAAAATAATGAGCTGCTGTACCTAATAAATATTTCTCTCTTGGAGGGGAAGAAAAGAAATATAATTTGCATGAATAAATCAGTGGATATAAACTGAAAGGAAGCTTACAAAAAATGAGAAAAGAACCCCATGCACATGTTTTCTTCATTTCTACTAAGTTGGCAGTGATGGCTGGTCATGATATTAGATGGGAGAGCAGAAATCTAATATCTGTCAATAGCTCAACAATAAAGTTTAAAATTTGATGAATATGAATCATATACTTTATTATTAAATCGTGTAACATTTGGAAGAAACACTGTAACATTTGGAAGAAAATGAGAAGTAGATTCAACCCATATCTTGACAAATTTTCATGGCCATCCGGTTTGATGCTTTTGAAATACAGATGGACATGTTTGAATTATTTTTATCGGCCATCCGGTCCGATGCCTTTTAAATACAGATGTGAAATGCAAAAATGACTGGTAAATGTCCGCCGGTCCAGCCTTAAATATCCCACACTCTCTCTCTCAAGGGCACTTCAACTATTCCTGCTGGTCCAGGGAATCAAACCAGTGACCTTTTGGTCCCAAATCTGCTTCTCTAACTATTAGGGCATAGCTTCCCTCAAACTATATCTGATATTATGCGAAGATATGAAGTTTATCTTCGAGTGGGGACCATACAACCCCATTTCCAGAAAGCTTGTGATATTTTCCAAAATGCAATAAAAACAAAAATATTTGATTTGTTAATTTGTGTGAACCTTTATTTAACTGACAAAAGTACAAAGAAAAGATTTCAATCATTTTACTGACCAACTTAATTGTATTTTGTAAATATAAACAAAGTTAGAATTTGATGCCTGCAACACACTCAAAAAAAGTTGGGACAGAGGCAAAATAAGACTGAAAAGTTCATAGGATATTTAAATAACACCATTTTGGAAGACTCCACAATAAGCAGGTTAATTGTTATCATGATTGGGTATAAAAGGAGCATGCACCAAAGGCTCAGTCTTTGCAAGCAAACATGGGTTGTGGGTCACTCCATTGTGCCAAAATTCATGAGAGAATTGTTAGTTAATCCAAAAAGAACATTTCTCATTGCAAGAGTTTAGGTCTTTCAAAGTCTACAATTTATAATATTGTGAAAAGATTCAGGAAATTTGGAGACATCTCAGTGCAATAAGGGCAAGGTCGGAAAACACTGTTGAATGTGCATGACCTTCAAGCCCTCAGGCAGCACTGCCTGAGAAACCGTCATGCTAATGTGACAAATATAGCCATATGGGCTCAGGAGTACTTCAGAAAATCATTGTAACTTAACACAGTCTGTCGCTGCATCCAGAAATGCAACCTGAAACTGTATTACGTGAGGAGGAAGCCATTCATCAATTCTATGCAGAAAAACGCTGATTTCTCTGGGCCCAAACTCATCTCAGATGGACTAAAAGACAGTGGAAACGTGTGCTGTGGTCAGATGAGTCCACATTTCAGCTTGTTTTCAGGAAAACCAGATGTTGAGTTCTCAGTGCCAAAAGTGAACAGGACCATCCAGTTTGTTATCACAAAAAGGTGCAAAAGCCAGCATCTGTGATGGTATGGAGAGCATCGTTGCCCACAGCATGGGTTAGTTGCATGTGTGTGAAGGTACCATTGATATATTGGGGGATATACTGGGATTTTAGAGAGACATATTCATCAAGGCAATGGCTCTTCCTGGGAAGTCCGTGTTTATTTCAGCAGGACAATGCCAGGCCTCATTCTGCACAGGCTACAACAGTGTGACTTCGTAGACACAGAGCACGTGTGCTTGACTGGCCTGCTGCCAGTCTAGAGCTGTCTCCTATTGAGAATGTAGATGGATGTAGAGCATCATGAAGAGGAGAACCAGACAATGGCAACCACAGACTGTTGAGCAGCTGAAGTCCTGTATCAAACAAGAATAGACAAAAATTCCAATTGCAAAGCTGCAACAATTAGTATCCTCAGATCCCATACGATTAAAAAATTTTATTAAAGGAAAGGTGATGAAACACAATGATAATAATGCCTCTGTCCCAACTTTTTTTGAGTGTGTTGCAGGCATCAAATTCTAACTTTATGTTTACAAAATACAATTAAGTTGGACAGTAAAACTATTGAAAATCTTTTCTTTGTACTTTTGTCAGTTAAATAAAAGTTCACTTGAAATAACAAATCACATATTTTTGTTTTTATTGAATTTTGGAAAATATCCCAACTTTTCTGGAAATGGGGTTGTATTTCAAGAGTGAACGGAGCAAATAAGTGAAATATTTTTGAACATGAGAAGATAAACTTCATATCTTCAAGTTAATGTGTAATATTCTTTTTAATCAAAAGTTAATCAAAAGAATTTTAAGTTTGAACCGGTTCACTATTTTGACAACAAACATCAAGTCAGAGGGAAAACATTAGAAGTGACACCATCGAGTGAGGATATTGGAAAATAATTTACTTGATGTCCCGGATGTAGCTCGTATGAAAAAATACAAGTGGTATATTTACCAGTAAAACACTCGTGTCTATATAATGAATTATATTTGTGTCTATATAATACATTATAGACACGATTGTTTTACTGGGAAATACGCCACTCATATTTTTCATATGAACTACATCCAGGACATCGAGTGACATATTTTCCAATATCCTCACTCATGAGGAAATCAATGAATTGTTTGATTAAATTGCGTACTTTTTGTCTGTGAATGTCTTGATATAATTAAAAGAAAATCACACATTGGCTTGAAGATATGAAGTTTAACTTCTCGTGTTGAAAAACTCATATTTTTCATACAAAATACATCCCGGACCTGAGTGACATATTTTCCAATATCTTCACTCCAATGACATCACTGCCAGTGTTTTCCTGCTGACGAGACGCGCGTTGTCAAAATGGCAAACCAGTTCAAAATGAAAATTCTTTTGATTAACTTGCATATTTTTTTGTGGATGTGTCTGTATAATAAAAATAATATTAAATGGTGGCATGAAGATATGAAGTTTATTTTCTCATGTTGAAAAATATTTCATTTGTTCGCTCCACTTACTAGTGAAATATATTCACCACTCGAAGATAAACTTCATATTTTCACCCCACCATGTAATATTCTCTCTATATACATATACAGTGGTGCTTGAAAGCTTGTGAACCCTTTAGAATTTTCTATATTTCTGCATAAATATGACCTAAAACATCATCAGATTTTCACACAAGTCCTAAAAGTAGAAAAAGAGAACCCAGTTAAACAAATGTGACAAAAATACTATACTTGGCCATTTATTTATTGAGGAAAATGATCCAATATTACATATCTGTGAGTGGCAAAAGTATGTGAACCTCTAGGATTAGCAGTTCATTTGAAGGTGAAATTAGAGTCAGGTGTTTTCAATCAATGGGATGACAATCAGGTTTGAGTGGGCACCCTGTTTTATTTAAATAACAAGGATCTATCAAAGTCTGATCTTCACAACACGTTTGTGGAAGTGTATCATGACATGAGTAAAGGAGATTTTGGAGGACCTCAGAAAAAGCGTTGTTGATGCTCATCAGGCTGGAAAAGGTTACAAAACCATCTCTAAAGAGTTTGGACTCCACCAATCCACAGTCAGACAGATTGCATACAAATGGAGGAAATTCAAGACCACTGTTACCCTCCCCAGGAGTGGTCGACCAACAAAGATCACTCCAAGAGCAAGGCGTGTAATAGTCGGCGAGGTCACAAAGGACCCCAGGGTAACTTCTAAGCAACTGAAGGCCTCTCTCACATTGGCTAATGTTAATGTTCATGAGTCCACCATCAGAACACTGAACAACAATGCATGGCAGGGTTGCAAGGAGAAAACCACTCCTCTCCAAAAAGAACATTGCTGCTCATCTGCAGTTTGCTAAATATCACATGGACAAGCCAGAAGGCTATTGGAAAAATGTTTTGTGGACAGATGAGACCAAAATAGAACTTTTTGGTTTAAATGAGAAGTGTTATGTTTGGAGAAAGGAAAACACTGCATTCCAGCATAAGTTGTTTATCCCATCTGTGAAACATAGTGGTGGTAGTATCATGGTTTGGGGCTGTTTTGCTGCATCTGGGCTAGGATGGCTTGCCATCATTGATGGAACAATGAATTCTGAATTGTACCAGTGAATTCTAAAGGAAAATGTCAGGACATCTGTCCATGAACTGAATCTCAAGAAGGTGGGTCATGCAGCAAGACAACGACCCTAAGCGCACAAGTCATTCTACCAAAGAATGGTTAAAGAAGAATAAAGTTAATGTTTTGGAATGGCCAAGTCAAAGTCCTGACCTTAATCCAATTGAAATGTCGTGGAAGGACCTGAAGTGAGCAGTTCATGTGAGGAAACCCACCAACATCTCAGAGTTGAAGCTGTGCTATACGGAGGAATGGGCTGACCGGAAATGTTTAGTTGCAGTTATTGCTGCACAAGGGGGTCACACCAGATACTGAAAGCAAAGATTCACATACTTTTGCCACTCACATATACGTAATATTGGATCATTTTCCTCAATAAATAAATAACCAAGTATAATATTTTGTCTCATTTGTTTAACTGGGTTCTCTTTATCTACTTTTAGGACTTGTGTGAAAATCTGATGATGTTTTAGGTCATATTTATGCAGAAATATAGAAAATTCTGAAGGGTTTATAAACTTTCAAGCACTACTCTATATATTTGTTTATTTTAACCTTTTTTTTGGACAATGTGTTTAGAATATCTACTTTTTTTCTCTCCTCCAAAAGCAGTTTTAGGCAAAAAAACAACAACCCCCCCAAAACCCCCCCCCCCCAAAAAAAACCAACAAACCCATAAGCCTCACATTCATTACACTTGCATGCACTTTCTCTATCACTGCTGATCATGTGTTATGGATGTGTCAGTGAAGTGACTGAAAATATCAACCCAAATAAAGATCAAATCTAGCAGCCGTTTTCTCTGTATAAATCACCTGACATGACTGTCATTGGTAACCTGCATGAATGTACAGTTTGGGTGAGAAAGAAGTCATCCCCAGCTCCAGTTGTTATATTATTTTTCAAGTAGTTAGTGGTGCTGTTGTGCTTGGTTCAACAACAACAACAAAACTAAACTAAAATTAAAAAAAAAAAAAATTAAGTTGAAAATTTATATTGAGGTCTTTTTAGTCTTTGTATAATGGGAGGGCTAGCTCTTCTAGTTCATTTATGCATGTAGACCTGCAAGTCTATATTCCCTAGTTATAGGACAGGACAGGCAGGCAATTGCTTGGTGTTCTGAGATTTGAAGTGGCCCCTGAAGGCTGAAACTAATATGAAAATATAAAATCTCAACATACAGAAGTCCCACCCCCCTCTCCCCGCCAAAAAAAATCAGGTATTTATTTATCTAGTTATTAATTCATTTGCTTATATATTCATTTATTTTCCGATGCAAGTCTTAGGCATTTCTTTACATGTGCCTAAGACTTTTGCACAGTATTGTACGATAAAAGTTGAACGTATCCTACCTAGAAAGTTAAATAATTCTAACAATTATTTAACTTTCTCGGTAGAATACTTTCATCTTTTATCGTACAGTACTGTGCAAAAGTCTTAGGCACATGTAAAGAAATGCTGTAGACCAAAAATGGATTAAAAATAATGAAATGTTTCAACATTAAAAACAATACTATAAACAGCAGTAAGCCATCATAAATGAAACAAAGTCAATATTTGGTGTGAGACGACCCTTTGCTTTAAAAAAAAATAGCAGTCTCAGGTACAATGAGTGCAGTTTTATAAGGAAATGAACTGTAGGTTTTACTGAGCATCTTGCAGAAGCAGCCACAGTTCTTCATCAACCCAGTAGCCTTTGTCATGTTTTCTTTTTTAATCTGAAAAGTGGTCTCTTATGTAATATGCTGCTCAGATATGAACTTTTTTTTTTGTAAAATTTAATTTTGTGCTGGAAAATGAACATTTGGAACTCTGACATGTTATTGTACTGACTAAATAATGGAGAAGTCATAAAATAGAAATCTATAACAAAGTTTGTATGAAGAAAATTAGGGTGCCTCAGACTTTTGCACAGTCCTGTATATAAACAGTACAAAAGCAAACATTTTACCAAAAGTGTTCTATTGTAGCCCCTGTGATGCAAGTATATCTAGCATGCAGATTATAATGCTAACACTTAGAGACAGTTATGCTATAGTTAGTTCATCATACTGATCCTTTATAAAAGTATCTGGGTAAAAGAAGGGCAATAAACAGTAAAAAACAAGCAAATAAATGAAAAAAGGACCCCTTGCAAAAAGAATATTTCATCCCAGATACTTATATGGCAAAATTAATTTTACATTATATTAATATATTATATTAATATATTAATAATAATATTATTTATATATTTATAATTTTTTTCCATCATCTGTCTCATGCTCTTACATTGCTGCCATTTCCTTTTTTGCACTGATAAATATGAGGCTGTAAGGTCCCTATTCATCACCACGGAATACCGAAGACCTCACTTTAGTTCACCCCAAACATACATTCATTAATACAGAAATGACCAAAAAGTATAAATAATTTAAAAATTTGTTTCTTTAAATCTCTTGCTTTCTCAGCAACACTTTTATTTATTTATTTTTAAACGGTATCACTCCTACCCTAAGAAAATACTACCTGGAACCGAATTTAATGATTCCACACTATGAGACTCATTATCGACTTTATTGTGATTCAAGGCAAATCAGGGCTCTACCATTCACATGGGGGTGAATGATTTACCACAAATCTTGAGTTGTTTATGACATTTACATTTTGTGAGTATGTTTGTGTTTATATTCAGGAGGCAGTGAGGGCCAGCTGCAGCAAGGCACTTTCATAAATGCAATGTTATTAGCTTACAGCAATCAGTTTGAAATGTTACTGGCCCCTAGTGAATTCTCCCAACCCTCTTGATTATTATTTTAACCCGATTTACAAGAGAACGTTTGAGTGCAGAAATAAAACTATATGATAAGTTATGAAATATAAGCTGCTGTAGGTGCTGTAGGATTAACAGCACTATACGGCCAAAAGTCTGTGGACACCTGACCATCACATTGTATATAGTTCTTTCCCAAACCATTGCCACAATGTAGGATGCACCCGATTATATAATGTTTTTGGTTGTTGTAGAACTAAGATTTCACTTCACTGGAACAAAATAGCCCAAACCTGTTCAAGCATGACAGTGCCCCTGTACACAAAGAAAGGTCATTAAAGACATGGTTTGCCAAAGTTGGTGTGGAAAATGGCCTGCACAGATCCCATTTCCCACTTCACCTCACTGAAAACCTTTGGACTGAACTGATACACTGACTGCACCCCCTGCCTCCTCATCCAATATCAGTGCCTGATCTCACATCTGCTATTATAGATGAATGAGCAAATCCCCATAAACATGCTCCAAAATGTAGTGGAACGTGGAGATTATTAGAACAGCAAATGGGCCTGAATCTAGAATGGGATATTCACCAAGCACATACAGTGTCTTGCAAAAGTATTCATCCCCCTTGGTGTTTGTCCTGTTTTGTTGCATTACAAGCTGGAATTAAAATGGATTTTTGGGGGGTTAGCACCATTTGATTTACACAACATGCCTACCACTTTAAAGGTGAAGATTGTTGTTTTATTATGACACAAACAATAATTAAGATGAAAAAACAGAAATCTGGAGTGTGCATAGGTATTCACCCTCTTTTGTATGTAACCCCAAAATAAAAGCTGGTCCAACCAATTCACTTCATCTCATCTCATTATCTCTAGCCGCTTTATCCTTCTACAGGGTCGCAGGCAAGCTGGAGCCTATCCCAGCTGACTACGGGCAAAAGGCGGGGTACACCCTGGACAAGTCGCCAGGTCATCACAGGGCTGACACATAGACACAGACAACCATTCACACTCACATTCACACCTACGGTCAATTTAGAGTCACCAGTTAACCTAACCTGCATGTCTTTGGACTGTGGGGGAAACCGGAGCACCCGGAGGAAACCCACACGGACATGGGGAGAACATGCAAACTCCACACAGAAAGGCCCTCGCCGGCCCCGGGGCTCGAACCCAGACCTTCTTGCTGTGAGGCGACAGCGCTAACCACTACACCACCATGCCGCCCCAATTCACTTCATAAGTAACATAATTAGTTGATTAAGATCAACTTGTGTGTAATCAAAGTGTCACATGATCTGTCACATGATGTCTGTATAAATCAACCTGTTCTGGAAGGACCCTGACTCTGCAACACTATTAAGCAAGCAACATGAAAACCAAGGAGCACTCCAAACAGGTCAAAGGCAAAGTTGTGAAGAAGTATGGATCAGGATTGGGTTAAAAAAATATCCCAAACTTTGAATATCCCAGGGAGCACCATTAAATCCATTATTGTAAAATGGAAAGGATATGGCACCGCTACAAACCTGACAAGAGAAGGCTGCCCACCAAAACTCACAGACTGGGTAAGGAGGGCATTAATCAGAGATGCAACAAAGACACCAAAGATAACACTGAAGAAGCTGCAAAGATCCACAGCGCAGATTGGAGTATCTGTCCATAGGACCACTTTAAGCCATACACTCCATAGAGTGGGACTTTATGGAAGAGTGGCCAGAAAAAAAAAAAGTAATTACTTAAGAAAACACATTTGGAGTTTGCCCAACAGCATGTGGCAGACTCCCCAAACACATGGAAAATGATTCTCCGGTCAAATGAAATTAAAATTGATCTTTTTGGCCATCACGGGAAATGCCATGTGTGGCACAAACCCAACACCCTGAGAACACCATTCCTACAGTGAAGTATGGTGGTGGCAGCATTATGCTGTGTGGATATTTTTCATCTACAGGGGCAGGAAAGTTGGTCAAGACTGAAGGAAAGATGGATGGTGCTAAATACAGAGCAATTCTGGAGGAAAACCTGTTTGAGTCAACGAGAGGTTTAAGAGTGGGATAAAGGTTCATGTTCCAGCAGAACAATGGCCCTAAACATACTGCTAAAGCTACACTGGAGTGGTTTAAAGGGAAACATTTAAATGTCTTGTAATGGCCTAATCAAAGCCCAGACCTCAATCCAATTGAGAATCTGTGGCATACTGTAACTTGAAGATTTCTGTACACCAATACGACCCACCTAACTTGAAGGAGTTGGAGCAGTTTTGCCTTGAGGAATGGGCAAAAATCCCAGTGGCTGGATGTGCTAAGCTAATAAAGACATAGCCCAAAAGACTTGCAGCTGTAATTGCAGCAAAAGGTGGCTCTACAAAGTATTGACTTTGGGGGATGAATACCTATGCACACTCCAGATTTCTGTTTTTTTCATCTTAATTATCGTTTGTGTCACAATAAAACAGCAATTTTCACCTTTAAAGCTGTAGGCATGTTGTGTAAATTAAATGGTGCTAATCCCCCCAAAATCCATTTTAATTCCAGCTTGTAATGTGACAAAACAGGACAAACACCAAGGGGGATGAATACTTTTGCAAGACACTGTATGGGTGTATTGGTTAGGTGTCCACAAACTTTTGGCCTTACAGTATATTTGAAAGTGGTGTCTGTATTGTACTGCCACTCATATTGTAGGTGATTTTGTAACTTTATGCACTGAAGATCAAATAAACTAGCATTTCTTTAAATTCAAACTTTTATACTAAAATGATCTGTTCCTATCATGTTTCAGGCAAATTGCAATTGCAACAAAAACCTCTACATTTTATCATCAGTGTATGCTGCTATAAAATGGCAATAAAATGGGAGGTGAGCCAATTGACATGTAAATCTGACATGATTGATAGTTGCACAGGGGTCCTGAACTCCCTGGAAGCCCTGCACCAGTCTCCTTACTGTAAAATATATTTTAGCTAGTAACTTTAGTTCATGTAAAATATAATTTACTATAGTTGATTTCCTCTTAATATACACTTTATGTATAGTTAGTTCTCTTAGATCACCAGTGGCTTTGGTATTTTTTTCTAATTTTATGTGATCAAATACTGAGAAGCTTTTGCAGTATAGAAGCATAGACTTTGGGATGCAGCTATAGACAAATTATGTCTTTTTGGGAAACAGAAATGTAATTGTAAATTATTTTTGGCATGGCTGGTAAGATTTATGGACTGTATTCAGAGTTGGTAGGTTGATACACATTGCTTATTTAAAGGACTGAATTTTTTCCGGATAAAATTATTAACAAGACTCAAAGTGACCTGAAAGTGTAGCAAATGAGTGCTTGGTCAGTTTATCATTTAAACTATAGCCATGTTTTCTTTATAGGACAGCTCATTAAATTAACAAATAAAATGGCATTGTTTTGTAATTTTAACTCAAAACTCAAAATAACAAATTAAAAGTGTGACATTAGCTTGCAGGTTCATTAAATTGTGTGCACTAGATCAAGAAAGTACAAAATACAACATTGTATTAGGATGTGCTGGATCAAGTGCTATTTTATAAATGGTTTCATTATGAGGGATGAAGCCATTTTGTTATATTAAACAATATTTGCAGTGATTCATATAACAATTACAACACTGTATATTGGTAACATATGAGATTGCTATTAGGTTTCAAATGTAGTCTTTTATTATCCCAGTGAGTCGCTTTCCATCTTCTTATTCATTTATCATTGTAGTAGATTTTTTTTTATTCTTCATTTTAAATTGTGTATTGCTTTTCTGTTACCCTGTATTACTGTTAACAGCAAAAGGAATAACCTTGGGTTTTTTTCCCACCCATTAAACAGTGGTCTAGACACTACGGGGGAAAATTTTAAAAAGTTGCTAACCACAGAGGTTTGAATAAAAAAATTGTAATAAGAATCATAATCTGACCTGAAGAAGTATAATTTTCCATATTGATGTAAAATTTTAAATTAAGTTAACAAATTAAGTAGCTAACACTGAATATGGTCCAATGTTTTAAATGTTTGATGTTGTGTGTTTTGTTTTCCATTAAATGTCTCTTAGGAATTCCTGGATGATGTACACTTTTTACAGTACCCACTAGTGTGGAGCAAAACAAGGTTTGTGGCTGAAACAAACAAACAAACAAAAAAAAACTGACCATAATTGACACAAAAATGCCCGGTGTCACTGTCCTAAAAGAACCATAATGCCCAGTGTAGAGTGAAATACAGTAGCTTAAAACTACACAGCATTCAGTCTACCTAAAACACAAAGTATGGATGTATATATGACACAGCACGACACAGGAGCATCAGTGCTGTATGGTAGAAGGAAAACTTCAGGCTGAGGTTCAGATCAATATCTGTTTTCAAGTAAATTCAGTTATCCACATTCCTTATCAGAAGGTGACAACCATTACTGCTGAGGTGTCTCTAAGCTACTCAACATTGTTTGATACATAATAGCAGTGCGTTTCTATTCAGCTTTTTCCAGTTTTCTTTCCATGTGCTAAAAACAAGTATTCATTTTCGCAAACTGAAGTAGTGAAAATTCAAATCATGATTATTCATGATTGAATTTTTTATTGAATTTTTGAATTACTGCTTTTGCTGTGCATCTTCTTTTTCCTGTATGTCTGCTGTGTATTTTTAGCATCTTAAGTCTATCAAAAAAAAAAAAAAATCTGAGTTCCCCACTGGGATTAACAAAGTGATCTATCTAACTTAAATTTAGTGAAGAAGAAGACACAAAGGTTGAAATACTGATCTCATGCCCCCTTTACAAAGCATTTTTCTGTGAATAGAAAATATAGTATTTTGTACTGATATATTTTAGGTACTCTGATATGTTGCTTATTTGGACACATTTACATTTATATTACATATTACTCAAATACATTTTGCCCTTCCCTGGCCAAGGACATAGCTGACCTTATAACTAACAGACTGCCTGCTTTGGCAGAAACCTGCACTTGGTTCCCTGTTCTGTTAAATTGGCCAAAGACTTCAGGGCTGTAACTGACAGTGAAGATGACCGATGTGTTACTCTACAAGGAGGAACTGAGTGGATAATGTACAGCTGTTCACATTTGGCCCCTTTTCCCCTTCCTCTTAACCAGCCAATGGATCTGTCTTACTATCGTCACACAAAGGAGTCACGTCCATGAATCAATGCCAGGCTTGTATGTTGGTGGGAGGATTTATAAAAAAGGGGCAGCTTGGGCATGGCAATAAAAATGTCATCATTCAGCAGTACTGCCGAGCATGGATGACTGTGAAGGGCTTTAATACTTGTGTGTGTGTGTGTGTGTGTGTGTGTGTGTGTGTGTGTGTGTGTGTGTGTGGGATGTAGGGCTATGAGGGCATAACAACAATGCTGCAGTAAGAGCGAGACAAAATGAGGATGGGGCGTCCAGAAGGAGGTACATGAGATAAGGGGGGTGAGGAGGAAGGGGGAGGGTGGAGATTATTTGCAAACCATCTGTTGAAAAATGGCAGGCTGCAAACATCAGCTGTGAGCTTGGAGGAAAATTGTTCCTCCTACTCACTGGTGGGTTGGAGCTATTTGGATTACAGTTAGGGCAGCAGAATGCAAAGGCAGTTATCTGCTGTCAAAAATAAGCCCTACAGCTAGTTTTCTGCTTTTAAAGCCAATGCGTGGAGACCTGTCTTAATTTCTTGAAGCTGTGTTACTGAATGCGCTTTACACATGAGTCAAAGTACAAAGCTCTTTGCTTCACTGGCTGATTTTGAATGGAGACGGAGAATTATTTCACAAAGATGCTCTTGTAATTTCCTGCATTGAATCCAGGCTGCAGTTTGAACAGAGGGATGAATACATGATAGCTGACCAATATGAAGTAGAAGCATAGACATGGGATCAAAGGGAAATATTAAGAAAAGTGTTTTGTGGTACAAAAAAAGAAAATCTTCTGGAAGTAAGCTGGGAAAATGAGGGAGCGCGTAGGATGTAAATGAGACTATTTAAATGCAAACCCAGCAGGCCAGACTTCTCCATTTGAGCTTGACCCTCTTTTTCAGGTGTCTCTCAATGGGCAATAAAATGTGAGGCTAGAAGGCAGCATACAAGCCCAGTATTGTTGGTTTAGACAAAAATCTCTCCAAGGCATGTTAAACCACAAAAGGATTCACTGTAATAGACTACATTTGGTCAAATGGCCTACATTTAGATGATTTTAAAAACTCACATCAGCAGATAGGGAAAAGCTACAAGTTTAATCAATGGCTCAAATCAGAATTTAGTGGTTCAAATCAGTGGTTCACTTGTAAAATATAAACAAATAACTGTGAGGAAAATCCATGCTGTCAACCCCCCCCCCAACAAAGTAAAAACCCAAACTAGCCAACCAACCAACCAACCAAAAAACCTCAGAAACACTTTGAACTGGACATTAATCAAACAAAATAAATAAATAGATTAAAAAAATTGCAGTGATTAAGGCCCTGTCCACATGGCAATGGATTCAGGTGAATCTGATAAAATTGTTTATCGTTTCGGCCTGGCGTCCACACGGCACCGGCGTTTTGGGTGCCCCAAAACGAAATCTTTTGAGAACGGGTTCCAGAGTGGAAAAATCTGGCAACGGCCCCTTTGCGAAGTCGTCTGGATGAGTAGAACAGATTTGTTTACGATGACGTCACAACCACATGACTGTCAGTGCTTCACGCCGGGTAGAAGTATAACGAACTTGATGCGAGTTGTCAACAAATCCTATAACTTGGTTCATGAAATGCGCTTACAAAATATTTTCACTGTGAATATTTATTGTGTAATGGTGCAAAGTGAGAGAGAGAGAGAGAGAGAGAGAGAGAGAGAGTGAGAAAATAGCCCTTAGGGCAGAGACTTTAGTCCAAACACTGCGGAAGTACTGAGTATAACCAAACCGCGCACCGCCCGTGCGCTTTCCAAAAACAAAAACAATCCCGCCAGCAAAAGTAGTAAAAAAAAAGGAGCGATCTCACCTCTTCAGATGTTGGTTTAAGTCCGACAATACATTCCTCAAAAAGGGCGTAGAAGAACAAAGTAATCCATCAACGTGTAGCATTCAATTTATTCTGGACCATTAAAGAATTCTGGAGGATATCAGAATGTTGGCGTACCGGCTTCCATCTACCCCCATTCATTCCTCTTTCCGTGTCTTTCGTTTTATGCTACTGATTAATAATCAAAACTTTGTGGCTGATGCTACAGAAGAAGGGGTTTATGCGCATGCGTCTACTTCTTCTATTGTTCTGGTGTCTCCGATGGGACCGTCTTACAGCGCACGTAGAAGTGTGGCATGTGTATTGCATCGTTTTCAGCAAGCGTTGCGTTGCCATATGAACCTGATATTTTACTGATCCGTTGCCCATGTGGACGCGATATTTAAAAAAAAAAAATCTCGTTGCCGTTGTCGTGTGGATGTAGCCTAAAACCTTAATCATCTTCTGAAAGCCTTAAATGATTAAAAGAGAGTTCCCTCGACAGTAATGATACTGCTAATGTTAGTTTGAACTCAATTATATTGACTCAAATCATAGTTTTTAAACATCTGTCTATGTGATGTTGAATCGGTCTGTATTGGTGCAAAACATCAAATTATAGAAAAATTTTGAAACCCTATTTTTTGTCTCAACTAAAATCTGAAAATGTGTTTATCAAAAGAGACTTGCTTTTTACAAAAGTAAACAAAATTATAAGCCTTCACAAAAAATGGCCACAATCAAATGATTGCTTGAGGTTAACATGGTCACACATCCACACCTTTGTTAGCATACATCAGTAATGCAATCAAGCCTGTGATTACAGTCATTTTCAACTCAAGCATGTCTGCCAACTGACGCACGCACACACACACATGCACACACACAAAATCTGTGAATATGTTTCCAACTTTACCACAGTTCAACCCAAGCATGAAACAGAACTTGATTAAATTATGTAAATGAGCAATATTACCCAGTTTATCCCAGAAAAGGTACATGGACATTGATCTTTTTATGTAAATAGATAACTGATGGGGGTGGCATGGTGGTGTAGTGGTTAGCACTGTTGCCTCACAGCAAGAAGGTCCTGGGTTTGAGGCCGGCGAGGGCCTTTTTGTGTGGAGTTTGCATGTTCTCCCCCTGTCTGCGTGGGTTTCGTCTGGGTGCTCCGGTTTCCCCCACAGTCCAAAGACATGCAGGTTAGGTTAACTGGTGACTCTAAATTGACCGTAGGTGTGAATGTAAGTGTGAATGGTTGTCTGTGTCTATGTGTCAGCCCTGTGATGACCTGGCGACTTGTCCAGGGTGTACCCCACCTCTCGCCCATAGTCAGCTGGGATAGGCTCCAGCCTGCCTGTGACCCTGTAGAACAGGATAAGTGGCTACAGATGATGGATGGATAACTAATGGCAATTTATTCTTCAAAAACTGATTTATGGGAAGAGTGAGTCAGAGTGTTTAAAACAAACAACAGAAACTAATGTACTAATGCAACTATACAAAGAAGAAGACAAATAATAATAAACAAATAATGCACAGATGTTTCCAACATCAGCTATTCAAGCTGTTCTAAAAAAATGAGATACTGGATAAAGTCATGTTCCTGCCATTTACTCTCCTAAGCCTTAAATCTACTTTCAAATGTCAGCTGATGAGCCAGTACTATTTACAGCATTATTTGATTAGATGCTACTGAATATCTTGTATTTAAACAGATTTTGCAATATTCAGTATATATGTGTGTGGCATGAATTATGAATTAAACATGAAGGTCATTGCTGTGATGAAATATACAACACTCTACTCCAAAGAGGAAAACCTAGTATATATTCAGCTCGACAATGCAGAGGTAGGAGCTACCGCTGGAGCTTGTACACAGTGCTGGCATATCTTTTTTTTTACCCTCATGACTACCTGACAGTTTTGAATCCTTTATCAATTAATTAGCAGTAAAGTATGCCTGAGAGAGAGAGAGAGAGAGAGAGCGATGGAAACACTGCTAAGTAACATGGGACAGACTGCACTGTTTAATAGTCTAAAGAAGGACTGGGGACCATTCAAAGAAATAAATGAACAGTGGTTGAATACCTGATGCAGGTGCCACCATTTTGGCATGGTTGGTGCTGACACACTGGTGTATCACAGTTCTGGAGGTTTCGGCCTTCACGAGCCTCTCTCATTATATGCAGTTCTTTAAAGTTCACCTGAAGCTCCATGATGCAGCCCACAAAACCAAAGACACTGTCACTGATGCCATACAGCTTGGAAAGAAATGGAACACCACCCAGGAAAGTGGGTCCAAACACAACCTGAGTAAAAAAAAAAAAATCAAGAACAAAAAACAAAACAACAACAACAAAAAATCATTAATTACAAATTGTATAGCATAGTCATAAAACTGAGTTTTTCACAATACAGAACCATGACACAATTTGATGTTTTAGAAAAATCAAATACTGATGCTAATCTTTTTTTTTGTAAATAATTTAAAAATAATTTGTAATTTATACTACCAAGAAATTAGGACTAAACACATTTTCCCTTAAGTCTTATACTAAAAATTATCCACAGCTAATTAATAGGGGTCAGTAAACCCAATGAGACTGAGCAAACTACAAACATGGACACTCCAGACTACAACTCCCAGAACACACAGCGCCTTCTGTCTCCTGCCTACTGAATCACAGCTGGCTCTCATTTCCTCAATCACCTGTCCCTCCATATAAGCGCCATTCACAAACACACCATTGTGAAGTATTGTCCTGATTATCTGGTTTGTACCAAGCCTTGTATTGGTCTGACTGCTGCTTTGGGTGGCACGGTGGTGTAAGTGGTTAATATGGTCACCTTGCAGTAAGAAGGTTCTGGGTTTGAACCCAGCAGCTGGTGAGGACCTTTCTGTGTGGAGTTTGCATGTTCTCCCCATGTCTGTGTGGGTTTGCTCCAGTTTCCCCCACGGTTCAAAGACATGCGGTTAAGTTAATATGGGACGGCCTTGGGCTGAGGTGCCCTTGAGCGAGGCATCTAACTCCCAACTGTTCCCTGGGCGCTGTTAGTGTGGCTGCCCACTGCTCTGGGTGTGTGTGTGTTCATTGCTTGTGTGTGTGTTCACTGCTTCAGATGGGTTAAATGCAAAGAGGAAATTTCACAAGTGTGTGATGAATAAAGTTGTGCTTTCTTTCTTAGATTTCTGACCCTTGCTATTTCCTCCTCATTTTCTCACTCTTTGTCTCTCTTCTACATTACGTTGTTTGCCGATCGCCCAACCCTCGCTAGTTTACCAACACTGATTCCAGTCCCTCGACTTGACTTTATTGACGTTCTGCAATCTGTCTTCCTCCATGCATACATCTGTAAGTGCCTGCATTTTCACAATAGGCATGTAATGATATATCTTGTGACAAATTTTGATGCAAATTTATGAAGATCCAAATAAATGAAATAAAAGACAAATCATGGTTATCAGGCTGCATAATATCTTAGTTTTTCCTTGCTGAAATTGTTGTTTAGACAACAGATGCCAAAATCATGTACAATAGTGGGAATGCACGACTTCACCTAGGCAGAACTAACATAGCTTTACTGCTATGAAAATACACACACACATGAAACAGATCTAAAATGGGAAAGGGCTATTGTGTAATTGTCTGTATTAATAGATTTTTACAAGAAATTGGAGCTCTCTTTTTACAGACTGCTGAAAGCTAAAGAAAAGAGAAACAAATGGTGGTAGTGCAAATGTTCATAAAAGTTTAAGAAAAAGCATGTTCTTAACTTTTTTTTCATTTTTAATAAAATTAATATTTTAGTTAATAGTTGTAATAACTAGCGCTGTCGCCTCACAGCAAGAAGGTCCTGGGTTCAAGCCCCGGGGCCGGTGAGGGCCTTTCTGTGCGGAGTTTGCATGTTCTCCCCGTGTCCGCGTGGGTTTCCTCCGGGTGCTCTGGTTTCCCCCACAGTCCAAAGACATGCAGGTTAGGTTAACTGGTGACTCTAAATTGACCATAGGTGTGAATGTGAGTGTGAATGGTTGTCTGTGTCTATGTGTCAGCCCTGTGATGACCTGGCGACTTGTCCAGGGTGTACCCCGCCTTTCGCCCGTAGTCAGCTGGGATAGGCTCCAGCTTGCCTGCGACCCTGTAGAAGGATAAAGCGGCTAGAGATAATGAGATGAGATGAGTTGTAATAACTCTCTAACTTGTGGGAAACAGAGGAACCAGAAGCAGGCTTCAGAACAGGTGTGTTCTTTTTATTTGTCACTTTTCAGTGACAACTAACACGCATACATAAACACACACATGGGGTGACACAGCTTTCTCTCTCATTCCTGGCTGTCTGCAAGACACACAGAAACACAGGTTAATAGACAGTCAGTAATTCGACACAGGTGCATCTCATCACATGTTACCCGCTGGTTCAACTTGCCTCCTTGCTGGTCACAGCCGACGCTCAACCACACCCCCGCTGGCACATACCCCCACCACCTAACTCAGGCTGGGGAGCTGTCTGGCCTGCAGCTGATTACTACCCCTCAGTGGGAGAGGTAATCCGTTACTATCATCCGTGCCCCTGGCCTGTGGACCACCTCGAATTTAAAGGGTTGAAGAGCCAGATACCAATGAGTGATCCGCGCACTGGTATCCTTCATGCAGTGGAGCCACTGGAGCAGGGCATGGTTGGAACAGAGGATGAATGGGCATTTTAGCAGGTAGTACCAGAGAGTGATGTCCACCCACTTAATGGCCAGACACTCCTTTTCTATGGTGCTGTACTCTGACTCTCGTATGGTGAGCTTGTGGCTGATATACAGCACTGGATGCTCCTCCTTCTCCACCACCTGGAACAAAATGGCCCCCAGCCCTCTGTCCGATGTGTCAGTCTGTAAAACAAAAGGGAAAGAAATGTCAGGAGAATGCAACAACGGGCCCCCCCACAAAATCACTTTTACTTGAGCAAAAGCCCGTTCACACAGCTCCATCCACTGGACTGGATCTGGTGCCCCCTTTTTAGTGAGGTCAGCCAGTGGGCTGGTGACATCCAAAAAGTTAGGCACAAACTGCCTATAATAGCCAGCCAGCCCCAGGAACTGCCTCACCCCCTTTTTGATCTTAAGTCTTGGGCAGGTTGCAATCGCTGCAGTCTTATCAATTTGGGGATGCACCTGCCCATGATGCAAGTGGAAGCCCAGATACCATACTTCCACCCATCCAAATGCACACTTCTTTGGGTTTGCTGTGAGCCCAGCATGCCTCAGTGACCTCAGGACTGCCCAAAGATGCTGTAAATGCCACTCCCGATCATTACTGTAAATGATTGTGGTGGCCTACTTGGATGACATATGCATTGTGGGGACAGAGAATTTGGTCCATCAGATGCTGAAACATCGCTGGAGCCCCAGACAACCTGAAAGGAAGGGTGACAAATCGGTGTAAGCCAAACGGAGTGGAAAAGGCCGTTTTCTCATGGGATAATAGAGTCAAGGGGATCTGCCAATATCCCTTTATTAAATCCAGTGTCAAGTAAAAGCGAGTGGTATCTAACGAATCGAGCAGTTCATCAATGTGAGGTATTGACTATGCATCAAATTTAGACACCGCGTTGACTTTTCTATAGTCCATGCAGAACCGTACTGTTCCATTGGTCTTGGGAACCAAGACCATTGTGCTGCTGCAGTCACTGTGTGACTCCTCAATTTCTCCCATCTTAAGCATAGCCTGGAGTTCATCCTGAACCACATTTTTCTTGTGCTTGGGGAACTGATACAGGCGGCTGCGCACCACCACCCCTGGGGGAATCTCAATGTGGTGTTCTATGAGGTCAATGTGCCCAGGGAGGGATGAGAACACATCAGAGAATTCCTCCTGCAACCTAATAACCTGTGCTCTTTGGGACGGCAAAAGGTGGTCTCCACAGGGGACCGGGGTGAATTGGGCCACATTTTTTAGGGTGTTTTCACACTTGGTCCCTTTCAGTCATCTAACTGAACTCAGATCGATGACTCAGCATTTTTTACGCATATGTGAACACTCCAACCGTACCCAGACCCCTTTAAAGTGAACCAAACTGAGACCACCTCAGGAGGTGGTCTCAGTACGGTTCGCTAAAAATCAACGGTACGGTTCGCCTAATCTGCGCATTGTGAACAAAAAGCGCACCGGGCTCACTTCGCCTTTTTCACTGTAGTTTAACCTTCTTCGTTTGCCATAGTTGGTCACGTGACTGTAGCAGGGAAACTCAACCTCCTTTTGGAACTTACCACAGCCGCTGGAATAAATTTATTTTCCTTAATCCGCACTATTTTGATCAAAGAATACAGCAGGGCAAGCATGGCAGCAGACATTTTGATTCAAGAGAAAATTACCCAGAATTCCATGCACTGGGGGTCTGAGGGCTCTAGAGGACCTGGTGTGAACAGAAAGAGGACTGAAGCCCCATCAAAGCTTAACTGGACCAGAAAGAGAACCCAGTCCTCTTTGTAATAAATTCACAGTGTGAACACAAAAAGAACTGAGTTCTTTTTCTTTTGGTCCACTTAAAGAGGACTGAGTCTGGTTCCTTTAAAGGGGACCAGGTGTGAAAACACCCTTAGACTTACCTCCGGTCCCAGCTCTGCCCTCTCTAGAACTACCATCTCCAGAGCCCCAGGAACCTCCTCTCTCCATGGTTTCAGGAGATTGAGATGGTAAATTTGATGTGTCAGCCCTATCTGACTATTTCACCTCATAGTCTACCTTCCCAATTTGCTGTGTAACCTCAAAGGGCCCTTGCCACTTGGTGAGCCATTTTGAACTTGAGATGGGCAGTAAAATGAAGACTTTATCTCCTGGTGCAAATTCCCTTAGCCATGCCCCTCTGTTATACATACGAGCTTGATCTTGGGCCTGTAGCAAATTCTCCTGGGTTATGTGGCTCAGTGTGTGGAGTTTTGCTTTCAGGTCAAGAACATATTGGATTTCATCTTTCCTTTGAAAAGGCCCCTCCTCCCAATTTTCTCTAATGATGTCTAAGACACCATGGGGCTTGAGCCCATGCAGCAATTAAAATGGGGAAAACCTGGTGGAGGCTTTTGGGACCTCACACACTGCAAACAGAGGGTCTGTCCCAGTTTTTAGCATCCCTGTGAATGAACGTATGAATCACGTCCTTAAGTGTTTGGTTAAATAATTTGACCAGCTGATCTGTTTGTGGATGATAAACACTAGTATGAATCAATTTAATCCCCAGTAATTCATACAATTCTCGCAGTATGCATGACATAAAGGTAGTGCCTTGATCAGTCAGGATTTCTTTTGGAATCCCGACTTGGGAGATAATGTGAAAAAGTGCCTCTGCAACACTATGTGCTAAGATATCGTGAAGAGGCACTGCTTCCGGATATCATGTTGCATAATGCACTATGATGAACACAAAGCGATACCCATGTGCAGATCAATCTACTGGTCCAATGAGATCCATGCCAATTCTTTTGAAGGGGATCTCCATCAATGGCAATGGGTGCAGTGGTGCTTTTGGTCAGGCCACTGGATTTACCAGCTGACATTTGCAACATGCTGCACACCACCTGCGGACATCGGTGCGAATCCCTGGCCAATATAAACAGGTCATGAGACAATTTAGTGTTTTATCCTGCCCCAAATGCCCAGCCATAGAATTATGATGAGCCTCATGGAATAGAAGTTCCCTACGGCTCTTCAGGACCAACAACTGTGTCATCATTTGAGCATCTGTCCTGTGTCACTCAAGATAGCCTATCCTTGATAATACAAAAGTATGGGAAGGAAAGCACAATGTTAGGCTGAAGGATCTGGCCATCAATTACTTTCACTTGCTCAAAAGCATGTCTCAGAGACTCATCACATGTCTGCTCCAATGGGAAGTCCCCTAAGGGATTCCCCAGAGAGGGAGGAGGGCTCTCCCCACTCTCTGTGTCCTCATAATGTGGAGCTGATGTGGGCGGCCCTGGGACTGCCTCCCCAGCTAACGTTGCGGCGGGATTCTCCTGTGACATACTACTGCAGGACCCACCCACTACTATCTGTTTAACATTTTAAACCCTGGCCAATCAGTTCCCAGGATCAGATGGTGGATGAGGCTTGGACTAACTGCCACCTCCACACTATGCTGTTCTCCCTGGAAATGAATAGTGACGGGCATGAGCGGATATTTGTGTATATCACCATGCACACACTTAACCTTCACCAATCATGCATTTCCCAGTGACCTGCACTGAATCAGGCTTTGATGTATGGAGGTCTGATTACAACCAGAATCCACCAAAGCATGATGTGTACCCCATTGAATACTCACAACTATCCTGTACTCCCCTGCTCAATCAGGGGAAGCCTGTGCTTCATCGGAGATGCGAATCAGTAGCCCCGCCTCCTTGTGGAAGTGCTGATTCCCTGCCTTCCCTCTGCACCTACAGACCTGCCTGGGCTTGCTCTCAGTTCTGGTGGGCATGGATGAGTTCACCTGCGGAGAGAGGGTTAATGGTGGCACAGACACAGAAGGAGAAGGGAGAGTAGAAACACGAGGACAGACATGAGTGTGGGGAGTGGGTTTCAGGGGAATTATTTCCATGGGGTGGGGTAGAGGAGGGGCAAGGAGAGAGAGGGGAGAAGGAGAAAGCGAAAGTGAGTGAGAGAGAGTGCAGAGAAGTTGTAGCAACACCTGCTTCCTGAAATGCCATCAGATGGTCCTCAGGCAGCTGGGCTGCCTCCTCCAGTGACATCATTTGGTGACATTGGATCTATGCTGATGTCTTGCTTGGCAGCTGGGTGATGAACTGCTTGATGTTGGACTTGATGTCACACTCGCTGGCCAGCAGCCACTGTAGGCAGGCATCTTGGAGCACAAACAGCTGACCCACTTCGCCATATGCTAGTGAGCTGAAGTGCTGGCACTGCTCTTCTGGGCAGGCCAACCCCCTGTAGGATGGCTTACTTCAGGTGGGGGTACTCCAGCATATTGGTGACCAGGAGCTGGTGGGCTTCCCCCAGCAGGAGTGGCAATAGGTGAGCCACCCACTGTGAAGTTGGCCATGAGCTCGTGTCAGCAACATGCTTGAACAGCTTAAGGAAGATGTTGGGGTCATCCTGCAACCCCATCTTGACCAGCTGGATGGGCACGCTGACCACAGGAACAACAGCTGGAGCACTCATGGACTGGATCCAGCTCCAAATCTAAATTTACCTGCTGGTTCAACCTAGCCTGGGCCCGCCCATCCTAAGTGTGACGCAACACGAGGGCCTGTTGCAAGCTTAGTCTGGCAAAGCAAGCTATCTCCAGCTCTTCCAAGCTCCCGAAAAATCGAGAGCCAATCAACTTTGAGCATCTCCAATGGCCCTGGGTAGAGGTGTGTTCAAGGCAGTGACATAGTAGAACTGCGACCGGAAGCCATAGATTGTTTACAGAATCTATACCGGAAGCACTTCATTCACTAGAAACATTACGAACATGGAGCAGCAGCAAGCCTTTGACACAGCGGTAGATGCTGTATTGAAAGCATTCAATGTGAAGTTCTCATTGAAAACGGAGCAAAGAGCAGCCCTGAAGGTATTTATCTTCTTCCTGTTACTCAAGCAGTTTCGGTCGCGTCACATATATCAGAGGAAAGAGTGATGTGATTGGTTTAAGCTTCGTCACAGCCTTTTCTGGCTTCGACCAGTAGAAAACTGAGGCATTTCAGGGAGGTGGGTCAACCACGCCTTTGGGAAACGGTTGGGCTTAATATCTTTGCCAGACCAAATGCTCGCAGAGCTTTGAAGTCGCGTTAGCCAGACTAGGTTCAACCTGCCTTCTCACTGTTCACAGCCAACACTTGAACATGCCCCCGCTACCACAATAGGCTATTGGAGCCGAGCTTTATACTGAGGAAAAAAATGCATCAACCTGATTTTTGATGGCTTGACTGTATGATGTCCATACATACGTGTACCACCACAGGGTACCCAATCGTAAGTGCAAGGCAACATATCTCAACACTTGACCACCAGAGAATTTGTATTTTTATTTACATCAAATAGATGTAAATATCTACCTTCCATCCTCACTGCAAAACACACACAAACACAACACTAACTACCAACAGGTGTACTGACTTTGCCACTCACTTTCCCTGGCCTCACCCTCCATTCACAAACTGATGCTTGGCCACACCCCCACTGCCAGGTATCCCCACCGCCCGACTTAGACTGGGGAGCCATCTGGCCTGCAGCAGACTCCCCCCTGATGGGACAGGAAGTCCGCCACCACCATCTGCTACCCTGGCCTGTGGACCAACTTGAATTTAAATGGCTGGAGGGCGAGATACCAACAGGTGATCTGTGCATTGGCACCCTTCATGCAGTGGAGCCACTGGAGGGGCGCATGGTCCGAACAGAGGGTGAAAGAAGGTACTCCTCCTCAGTGGTGCTGTACTTATTTTCATGCATTGAGAGCTTGCGACTGATGTACAGCACTAGACATTTCTCACCCTCCACCTTCTGGGACAAAATGGCCCCCAGCCCTCTGTCCAGTGTGTTCATATGCAAAATAAAAGGGAGAGAGAAGTCAGGGGAGTGTAGAAGTGGCCCCCCAAAACAGTGCAGCTTTTACCTTGGCAAAAACCTGTTGGCACTGCTCTATCCACTGGACCGGTAATGTCCGAATAATTAGGTATGAACCTGTGATAGTAACCAGCCAGCCCTAGGAACTGTCTCACCCCCTTTTTGGTCTTGGGCCTCCGGCAGGCTGCAATCACTGCAGTCTTGTCAATTTGGGGACGCACCTGCCTGTGACCCAAGTGGAAACTCGGATACTGTATTTCTACCCACCCAATCACACACCTTTTCAGGTTAGCTGTGAGACAGACCCACCCACCTCAGCAACTCTAGGACTGCCCTAAGGTGGTCTAGGTGCCATGTCCAATCGTTGCTATATATAATAATGTCATTGAGGTAGGCACCACATAGGTGGCATGGGGGTGGAGGACTCATCAGTGCAAAGCATTGGGTACAAATTTAGACACTGCACTGACTTTTCTGTAGTCCACACAGAACTGGACTGACCCATTGGTCTTGGGAACCAGGACCACCAGCCTGCTCCAGTCACTGTGGGACTCCTCAATTATGCCCATTTCAAGCATGGCCTTGAGTTCATCCCGAACCACTTTTTTTTTGTGTTCGGGTAAGTGGTATGGGTGTCTACGCACCACCACCCTTGGGGGCATTTCAGTGTGGTGTTCTCTGAGGTAAGTGTGGCTGGGAAGGGGTGAGAACACATCAGAAAATTCCTTTTGCAACTTGACAACCTCCATGAGTTGGGGAAGTGAGAGGTGGTCTTCACAAAGGACTGGAGCAGTTTTAGTTGTTACTTTTGTTTTTACTTCCAGCCCCAGCTCTGCCTTCTCCAGAATTACCAACACCAATGCCATGGGGACCCCCTCATTCCAATGTTTTAAAAGGTTGAGGTGGTATAGTTGTAGTGCCCCACCCCATCCATTTGCCTCACCTCACTGTGTGAAGGTGTGGAGCTTTGCGCGCAGGTCGAGAATGTATTGAATTTCATTTTTACTAGTTGAAGGTCCTGCCTCCCAGTTTTCCCACAGCATGTCCAAAAGGCTGCACCCATATAAAAATTCTAATGGGGAAAATCCCGTGGAGGCTTGCAGGACCTCTCGTACTGTGAATAACAGGGGCTCAAGCCATTTATCCCAATTACATGCACCTTCGCTTCCAAACTTCCGAATTAAAATTTTAAGTGTCTGATTGAATTGGTCTACCAAGTCATCTGTTTTGGGGTGATAGATGCTAGTGCAGATCGACTTAACCCCCAATAACCCATACAGTTCGCAAAGTGTGTGTGACATAAACATAGTGCCTTGGTCAGTCATGATTTCTTTGGGAATCCCGACTTTGGAGATAACACGGAAGAGTTCCTCTGCAATACTGCATGCTGAAATGTTGCAGAGAGGCACCATTTCCAGACATCATGTTGCATAGCCCACCAGGACTAAAATAAAGTGATATCCCCATGCTGACTGATCTAATGGCCTGACAAGATCCATGCCATATCACTTGAAGGGGGTCTCAATTAGAGGTAGAGGGCACAAAGGTGCTTTTGGGGTGGTCACTGGATTTACTAGTTGGCATTCGTGGCATGCCGCACATTACCAACGGACATCCCTGTGAATCCCTGGCCAATAGAACCAGGCCATTATTCAGGCTAATGTTTTATCCTATCCATGTCTGGCCATCAGATTAAAGTGAGCTGCATGGAATACGAGTTCCCTACGGCTCTTTGGGGTTAACAACTGGGTTATCTGTTCCCTGGTTTGAGTGTCCTGCGTCACTTGGTACAGCCTATCTTTTTAATAATAGTGAAGTATGGGAAGGAAGGTGTCACATTTGACTGGAGGGGTTGACTGTCGATTACTCTCACTTGGTCAAATGCATGACGTAGAGTCTTGTCTCATGTCTGTTCTAATGGGAAATCCTCAAAGGAATACATGAGAGAGGGAGGAGGGGCAAGCTGCTCCTCACTTCTCATATTGCCCTGATTACTGACGTAGACGGCTCTGAGACAGCTTCTCCAGTCAGTGCCACACTGGGATCCCCCTGTAATGAATTACCGTAGGACCCACTCATTACTACATGCTCCATTAAGCCTGGCCAATCAGTTCCCAAAATCAGTGGGTGGGTGAGACACAGGTTAACTGCTGCTTTTACACTATGCTTTCCCCCGAAATAGAATATGGATGGACACTAGTGGATATTCGTGAACATCCCAGTGCACACACACAACCTTCACCATTTGTGCTCTCCCCAGCGCCTCACCTTGCACCAGACTTTGGTGGATTGAGGTCTGATTCCAACTGGAATCCACCAACATGTGATGCGTATCCTCTTGAACACCCACTGTTATACAATACGCTCCAGCCCGATTGAGGATGATCTCTGGTGTGTTGGGGATCCGGACCACAGCTCCCACCTCCATTGCAGAGCACTGGCCCTGGAGATGCCTGGGCTCCCTGCAGCTCCAGCATATTGGCCCAGGCTTCACCTGTGCACTGGCGATATGGGAGTCATTTGTCTGGGGGAGAGAAGACACAGACACAAGGGGAAGATGGGAGGGGAGACACCACAGGTGCGGCGGGCTGACTGGGGGGGAGCTGGCCCCTGCCTCTGCAGTGGGGGAATGGGGTGGGAACAGGAAGAGGAGAGCGGGGAGGAAGGAGGAGGAGAGGGACAGAGGAAAAGAGAAGAGGTGGAATGTCTACCTGCCACCAGAACCACTGCCAAATGGTCCTCTGCCAACTCAATGGCTTGATCCAACTATGCCAGCCAGTGGCACTGGACCCACTCCACTGTTCCTTCTGCAAGCTGGGCGATGAACTGCTCCAGTGTCACCAGGTAGATGATCCCCTCAGTGTCACAGTTCTCTGCCCTCAGCCACCGCCAGCAGACGTCCCATAGCTGTTGGCCGAATGTGAATGGCCGACTGACTTCCTCCAACATCAGCATATGGAAGCATTGGTGGTGTTGATCTGGAGAGTGGCTGACATGCTGCAGGATGGCTTGCTTCAAGTCAGCATAGACAAGCCAACTGTTGGCGGGGAGCTGTTGCGTGATGAGCTGCGCCTCCCCAGTCAGCAGTGGGAGTAGACACACCGCATGTTGCTCAACTGGCCACCCCCATGCTTTGGCAGCTTGCTCAAAGAGGACAGTGAACACCTCCGGATCGTCGTGTGGCCCCATCTTTGTTAGGGTGATGCGGGGTGGGTCCACTGTCGTGGCAGTCGAGGACCCCACCGATGCAAGCAGGTGCCGGACTGCCTGGTGATCTTCCTGCTGGGCCAGCAGCAAGGCTTCAAATTGTTGCCCCTGCTCCTTCCGGAGGGCAATCAGTGCTTGGTGCCGGCTCTGTTGGGCAGTAGCGAGGACATGAATCAGGTCTTTCAGCATGGAGGACTCCATGGGGAGGGGTTCCTTTCAGTACCCCGGGTTTCGGCATCACTATAATGAAGCCCTGATGCGAGTGGAATACTGAAGCACGGCAGGCAGGGAATGATGTTAACACAGACTTTATTTTCTATTTAGTGCTTGCTTTTCAGCTTTACTAATCTCGTTCATTCACTCTCTCTCTCTCACTCACTCACTCACTCACTCACTCACTCACTCTCTCTCTCTCACACACACACACACACACACACACACACACGTGCTCTGGTCACGAGAGATCCTCTCTTGTTGCCCTCTCCCTCCTTTTCTACCTTCCAACCTCACTGCAAAACACAGACACAACATTAACTGCCAACAGGTGTACTGACTTTGCCACGCGCTTTCCCTGGCCCCACCCTCCATTCGCAAACCAATGCTTAACCATGCCCCTACTGCCACAACATTCCATGGAAAATATAAAACTAGTTAAAACCATTTTATTAGTCTGCTAGCTTGTTGGACAGTTGACAGTTTCTGTCATGTAAGGGCAAGAGATGGATGCAAGTGCAGGAGCAGTTTTATTGAAAGCATGCTAGCAAACAGATATAAAATGTAAAAAAAAAGGCAGAGTCAAAAAACAGGCAGTGGTCAAGTGAGGCACAGACAGAATATCAGAGGTAATACAATACTTACAGTCCAAAAACACAAACAGGGTCAAAACCAGAAAAGCGATAACATCAGAGGCAGGGTACAGAGTGTATACTTCAGAAAGTCTATGTGTTACTGAGAGTTCTTATATGTACGGTATGCACTGTGATTACACTCTAATCAGGAACAAGTGCATAGTAATTAGTCCTAATGGTGCTGTATGCTCCTGAGTGCCAACAAGTGTGGACGTAACAGATGTAACCAGACACCTTTTTGATATATCAAGTTTGATCATGATATTTGATCATAACTATATAGTAATGATATAAAGTGAAACTTTATGCTGTCCAACCAGCAGAGTCACACCATAAAAATGTTGTGGTGTTGTTTCTGGTGCATGGTATGTGGTGTCAAAGAAAAGAATAAATATGTATTCGTAACTGCAATGCATATCTCATTATTGGCATCACTGTCACAAGACAATGCAGGAATTTACTGATGTGAAATAAACTACACAATTCGATGGTTCATGTGCTATATTATTATTATTATTATTATTATTATTATTATTATTCAGGTTGATTTTGTGCCCTTGCAAATATTTTGCTCAAACACTCATCAGGAGCTCTGCTTTTAGGCACTGCCTAAATATCTATATTATTTTACTCTAAGCTTTATAAATATGGGTAAAAACAATTTTTTTTGTATTTAACAAAAGGAATATTGAAGTTGATAAAGAATATGAAAATAAATGTTGCATTTTTTTGGTAATAAAAAGTTCATTTAATTTTCCCCCAAAAAATAACATGGGGAAATTGATTCATGAACATAATATTGTGAACTGAACTGAATTGTGAATTGGGTGAATCATTACATGCCTACTAATTAACTTAAAGTAAAACATTTACAATAAGACTACAGTAAATGTACAGCTAACATACAGATCACTTTGGTGATTATACAATTTAAAAGATAAAATATATTTATGCTTCAGAGCACTATAAAAGAACCATTAAGGCCAAGATAGCAGCACATATATTGACAATCAGCTCAGTATAATTATGGTAATGCATTAGAACAGTCAGATTTCTCCTTTTCAAAGCAGGAAACAAGGCAATCAAACACATGTGGATGTCTAGCAATGTATGCTTTCATTAGATAAGGACTAATAACACTAATGAAGATGCACAGAAGTCAAAATACATGATATGCAGTCTAGAAAAGGACGGCATCATAAATATAATCAAACTCATATTACAAAGTCTGTACTATCATAGAGTTATGTTTTGTAGAATGTCCAGGGGTGGGAAGAGATGAACTACTCTCATTACAGTACTTGAGCATATTGTTCATGGTATGAGGCTCTGATGGTAACTTTACTGCTTTACTGCAGTTTTTTTTTTTTAAATCACAGTTACAGTGTGTTTAACCCTGGGAGACTCAAAACCAATTAAAAGATAGTATGTGCAAATTTTCACATAATATAATATCTAGACGCAAACAAAACAAAGCAGTTTCCTGCTGAACAGCTACACTTCAGGTGTTAAATGTTTGTCATGCAGCAGCAATGTCTAAGACAGTGGAGTCAGATGAGCCCAATTTATTACCTATCTTCAGTTCTAAATGCTTCAAAAGGAAATAGTGTGTTCATCATCTGCAAATTATGTGAGCCAAAACCCTGTGGAGATATTGACATTTCATAACTCAACATCCAATGTGCAGAGATGTGCACAGGTATGTCATTAGCTACCTGAGTGAGCTAGACTAGCTATGAAGATATCTTTACAGTATGAAACCTCTGTATTAAAATTTAAATGGCACTTCGATGTTCAGTAATGAATGCCTGTTGTATTAAATGTATCCAAGTGCTGTTACAGCCTATAGGTAACATTCAGGGTCATGAATCTTAAACAGTGAGAATGTCATGAAAAAGTTCAATATTTTCCATCAGTTATTGAAGAAAGTGAAATTTAATATATTCTAGAGTCATTACACATAAACTAAAATATTTCAAGCATTTTTCTATTTTTAGTTTGATATTTATGGCTAACAACACAAAAAAACCCTTCAAAATATTAGAATATTTCATTTTGAGTTTGAGTAAAACAGTATAAATACCATGTATCTCTCAGTCTAGTTCAGTACACACAACCAAAATCATGGGGAAGACTGCTGACTTGACAATTGTCCAGAAGCTGATCATCGACACCCTCCACAAGGAGGATAAGCCACAGAAGGTCATTGCTGAAAAGGCTGTCTGGAAAAGGTGCACAAGCAACAGGGATGACCGCAGCCATGAGAGGATTATCAAGAAAAGTCGATTCAAGAACTTAGGAGAGCTTCACAAGGATTGGACTGAGATTGGTGTCAGTGCATCAAGAGTCACCACACACAGATATCTTCAGAAAAAGGGCTACAACTGTCGCATTCCTAATATCAAGCCACTCCTGAACCAGTGATAATGTCAGAAGCATCTTACCTGGGCTAAGGAGAGAAAGAACTGGACTATTGTTCAGTGGTCCAAAGTCCTCTTTTCAGATGAAAGTAACTTTTGCATTTCATTTGGAACTCGAGGTCCAAGAGTCTGGAGGAAGAGTGGAAAGGCACAGAATCCAAGGTGGTTGAAGCCCAGTGTGACGTTTCCGCAGTCTGTGATGATTTGGGGTGCCATGTCATCTGCTGGTGTTGGTCCACTGTGTTTTATCAAGTCCAAAGTCAATGCAGCTGTCTACCAGGAGATTTTAGAGCACTTCATGCTTCCATTTGCTGACAAGCTTTATGGAGATGCCAATTTACTTTTCCAGCAAGACTTAGCACCTGCCTACAGTGCCAAAACTATTACCAAATGGTTTGCTGACCATGATCTTACTGTGCTTGACTTGCCAGCCAACTCCCCTTACCTGAAATAGAGAATTTATGTGGTATTGTCAGGAAGATGAGAAACACCTGACCCCAAAATACAAATGAACTGAAGGCCACTATCAAAGTAACCTGGGCTTCAATACCACCTCAGCAGTGCCACAGGCTGATCGCTTCCTTGGCACACTGCACTGATGCAGTAATTCATGGTAAAGGAGCCCCAACCAAGTATTGTGTGTGTAAATGAACATACTTTTCAGAAGGTGAACATTTCTGAATTGTAAATTCTTTTTTGATTGATCTTAGGAAATATTCTAATATTTTGAGATACTGGATTTCTGATTTTCATGATCTATAAGCCATAATCAAAATTAAAACAAAAAAAAAAAAAGGCTTGAAATATTTCACTTTATGTGTAATGAATAGAGACTATCCCCTTTGGACATAATGTGTACAATTGTGCACATGAAGTTCCATAGCATTTTTCCTTGTGTCTGAAGGGGTTAAATGAAAGTTTACCTTTTTGAATTAAATTACAAAAAAATGAACTTTTTTCACAATATTCAAATTGTTTGAGATGCAGTAGTATATGAGGAATACTTGCTATACAGCTAACTATCTGTGAATTAACATGAGCTAGCTGAGAAACCTAGCAAGTTACAGAAACCCTGACATGATAAGTTAACATAAGTGTTCAAATTATTATTCCTCTGATTTAGAACATTTTTGGATTTGTTGTCAGTTGTAAACATATAAAAATATTTGTATAGTATTTACTCAAGTACATTTTTACCAAGTATCTAATTAAGACTTTTATTCAAATGAATTATTACGACAGTAGCAGTGCTTTTACTGAAGTCAGTGTGTGTTGTTTTCTTTCCACCACTGCTGAGAATGTTAGTTCAAATGAAATCAAATGTTATTGATCACACACACACACACACACACACACACACACACACACACACACACACACACACAGTCTGACATGCAGTGAAATGCCTTTTATGACTGTCTGAAATGTCAAGTATAAGTTATCAAAAACATTGGGTATGTGAATTTTCAAAACACATCAAATCAGTTTATAAAGTCACAAAGAAGTTTAAAAATAGGTGTCCAGATAGCTCTGCACATAGATCATAACAAACCTGTGATACTAACTGATGAATAAATGTGATCATTTGAATGAAGTTTCAGTTAAACAAATTCTATTAAAAATGCTTAAAAACAGTCCAGTGAATCTGGAATTTATGGCATGGTCGCTGTTTAGAAAAATAAATGAGTATGAGAAAGGTGAATACTATTTATGGGAAGACCTCGAGCGCAGAGTGTAAAGTGTATTTCCATATCACTGACTCTTCAGACAAGTGTATTTTCCACTTGAAAATTTTCTCTTCCTTTTAAAATTATCCAATAACATGCAGCACACAGTTCAGGAACAAGAAGACCTCATTCCAGAAAGAAGCAAAGCTCTTCTGAAGCCAAGCTTGATAATACATTGTTCTGTATTTGCATTATTTTCCACTTCCTGCATTGCCATTTGAAGGCATACAGCAGTTTAATCATTTGCTGAGCATAGAAGTTTTGGCTGTTGAAATTTTACTCAGTGGAAAGCAATATCCTCACCAAATTAAATAAGCACACAATTCAACAAACACATCCAACTAAGTCAGCACAAAGCTACTCACAGTTTCTTCATTTGGGAAAAAAAAGTACAAATATCCAGTCCATAAAGCACTGATATTTGTTTGTTCTACACTAAATGAAAGGAGCGATAATTGGGCAGATTTTTAAAAAAAAACTAAAGTCCAGCAAAGTTCTTGTTTTGGTTTGATATCAAATGATGAAATCCTGTAGAAATCAACAATAAAGTCTGCAGATCATTATTGTACATATTTTAAAAAATGCAAACATGCATGAAATATAGATTTAATACAGATGTCATGGTTTTATATATAATGACAGTGTTATGAAGTAATTTAGCTTTGTTCTGTCAATGGTGTTAGATATAATTCAGACAATATGTGTATATTAATGCACTCGTACTAATATGTTGTCATTTTTATAGAAACCGCTCATTAACAAGGACTTGGGACAAAGCAGATGATCTGCTTATTTTAAGGCTAATAATAAACAGACAAAAATGCCGCTTGTCAGAATTACATTTGGTGACTGTCTACCATCATGCTGCATTATTTATCAAAATAAAAGATGGTACAAGAGTTTAACCTTTTTGGCGCACACCACCAGTAAACAACAAGACAACCAATGGCTATGTGGTGAATTGTGTGTGAATATCCTGAATGCACATAATTTTAACTGATGTGGTAACATTAATTCATGGTAAATATACTGTACAGGCAAGTACTTCACTCTTACCATCTGTTCAAAATGTGACATGATCATGATATCAAGCCAACAGTTGCCCTGACAATAAATGTAAAAGGCTTACTGGTTAAATACCAAATGAAGTTCATTTCAAACCAGTGATAGTATTGGATTTACCTCAGACGAGGGTTCAGATACATATTTCTGTGATCGATTAGCAGTTCCATTAGCCACAGCTATTTCAATCATGCATAACCCTCTGTCTTCGCTGACAGACAACCAATATCTGAGAGAAAGACAGAGAGCAGAGAAAAAAGAGGGGCGAGGTAGAGATATGGAAATGAAATCAGAATATATATGATTGCATGAGTGAGTGAGAAGAAGAGTGACAGCATGAGAGGGGACAAAAAAGTGAGATTGTGAGAGGAGGTGTAAAAGGGAGGGAAATCTCATTAGAACATGGAGCATTCACAATAAATCCATTTAAGCATGAAAATGATGCAGACTTGGCTGGGGGAGTGTGACCTGGTAATGGAGCTGGTGTGACTTGCTGACTCTCACTGCTTCAAAACCTCACCGTCACACTGCATCAACTCTGCATCAGAGTCAAATCATCCTCAATTACCCTTTCCCTTCCATCACTATTACATACACAACAGCATGCATATATATATATATATATATATATATATATATATATATATATATATATATATAATCACACAGTACTGTGCAAAAGTCAGGGAAAAAAAAGTTTGTATCTGAGCAGCATATTACATAAGAGACCACATTTTTGATTAAAAAAGAAAACATAATGAAGGCTATTGGGTTTTGCTGCAAAATTAAGAAGCAAGTGTGACTGTCAAAGTGTCCAAAAGAACTGTGGCTGGTTCTGTAAGGTGCTCAATAAAACCTACAGCTCATTTCCTGATAAAACTGCACTCATTGTACCTGAGAGTACTGTTGTTGTTTTTTTTTAAAGCAAAGGGTCATCTCAAACCAAAATTTGACTTTGTCTCATTTATTATGACTGACTGCTGTTTATAGGATTCTTTTTAATGTTGAAACATGTCATGTAATTATTTTTTAAACCATTTTGGTCTACATTTTTGGTATACATGTACCCACCATAACTTGTGGTGTTCCCCAGGGGTCAGTGTTAGGACCAAAGTTTTTTATACTATATATCAATGACATATGTAGTGTATCTAAAGTAATGAAGCTTGTCTTGTTTGCTGACGATACAAATATCCTCTTTTCTGGTGATAATTGAATGGAACTATTGCTGGAGATCACAACAGAAATAAGTAAATTAATAATATGGCTCAACAGTAACAAATTATCATTAAACTTGAACAAATCCAAAGTAATATTATTTGGTAACAACAAAAACAAACACACAAATATTCAAATAGATGGGGTTATTATAGAAAGAGTTAAGGAAATCAAATTTCTTGGAACAACTATTGATGAAAAACTCAGCTGGAAACCACATATAAAAAACATACAATCCAAAGTATCAAGAAGTATTGCAATATTAAACAGTTTCTAGATCACAATTCACTCTGGATTCTTTACTGTTCCCTGGTTTCACCTTACTTAAGTTACTGTGCAGAGGTATGGGGCAATAATTACAAAAATACAATACATTCATTATCCATTCTCCAAAAAAGAGCAATAAGGATTATACACAAGGCTGGTTACTGGGATCATACTGTACAAATACATTATTCTTACAGTCAGAAATACTGAAATTTGCAGATCTGGTGGACTATCAAATGGCACAAATATTATTCAAAGCAAACAATAATCAACTACCACATAATATTCAAAAACTGTTCACTGAAAGAGAAGGGAGTTATAATTTAAGGGGTTTATTTAAATTTAAAAATTACAGGGTGCGCACAACCAAGAAAAGTTTTTGTATTTCTGTTTGTGGAGTGAAGCAGTGGAACAGTTTAAATGAGGAGCTCAAGGGCTGTCCAGACATGAAGTGGTTTAAAAAGAGGTACAAAAATTTGATTTTCACAAGGTATAAGGATGAAGGGGATTAATCATAACTGGCTGTTTACGTTTTTTTTTTATTTTGTTCTTTTTTGAGTCATCGATTTGTTTTGTTTTTTATCTTGTTCTTCTCCATTGTGAGTGTGGTATTAGTAGTAAACTTATGTGTAGACATATGGATATACAGTACATATATAATTAATTATATGATATAGTCATAGAGAATTGATATCTGAATAGTTGAAGTAATAAGTAATATACAGTGTATGTATGTATGTATATATAAGGAAGCTAGATAATCAATTTATATTGACTAAAGAAGAGCAGTGGGATTAAATAAGTTTTTACTTCAGCCCACTCCTTTTTGGACATGTAAACTCAAAGCTGCTTTAGTGCATCCTTGTTTGTATTTTTGTTTTCTTTTGTTTTGATTTTGATATATTATTATTACCTATATTATTTATGGATTATTTTCTAATTTAGTGGCTTTTTACGTGTTCTTGTTGCAAATGCTGTTTTGCTTTTCTTGTTTTCTCCTTATTTATTCATTGTTTGTTTACATGTTCGAAATAAACTATCATCATCATCATCATCATCATCATCACATGCCCAAGACTTTCGCGCGCACACACACACACACACACACACACACACACACACACATATATATATATATATATATATATATATATACACACACACATATACACACAACCCCAATTCCCAAAAAGCTGGGACACTGTGTAAAACATAAGTAAAAACAGAATGTGAAGATTTGCGAATCATGGAAACCCTATATTTCACTGAAAATAGTACAAAGACAGCACATCAAATGTTGAAACTGAGAAATTTAATTGTTTTTTGAAAAATATTTGTTCATTTTGAATTTGATGTCAGCAACACATTTCAAAAAAGTTGGGACAGGGCAACAAAAGACTAAAAAAGTTGTGTAATGCTAAAAAAAAACCCCTAATTTGGTTAATTGGCAACAGGTCAGTAACATGATTGGGTATAAAAAGAGCATCCCAGAAAGGCGGAGTCTCTCAGAAGTAAAGATGGGGATGGGTTCACTGCTCTGGGGAAGACTGCGTGGGCAAACAGTGCAACAATTTAAGAATAACATTCCTCAATGTAAAATTGCAAAGAATTTGGGGATCACATCATCTATGGTACATAATATCATTAAAAGATTCAGAGAATCTGGAGAAATCTCTGTATGCAAGAGACAAGGCTGAAAACTGACACTGGATGCCTATGATCTTCAGCCCCTCAGGAGACACTGCATTAAAAGCAGACACATGTCTGTAGTGGAAATCACTGTATGGGCTCAGGAACACTTCAGAAAACCATCGTGTGTGAAAACAGTTAATTACTGCATCCACAAATGCAAGTTAAAACCAGATATAAACAATATCCAGAAACACCGCCACCTTCTCTGGGCCCGAGCTCTTTTATGATGGACTGAAGTGAAGTGGAAAATTGTCCCAAGGTCTGATGAATCAAAAGTAGAAATTCTTTTTAGAAATCATGGACACCACGTCCTCCAGGCTAAAGAGGAGAGGAACCATCCGGCTTGTTATCAGTGTGCAGTTCAAAAGCCAGCATCTGTGATGGTATGAGGGTGCATTAGTGCACATGACATGGGTAGCTTGTACATCTGAGAAGGCATCATTAATGCTGAATGATATAAACACAATTCAGAGCAATATGCTGCCATCCAGACAAAATCTTTTTCAGGGAAGGCCTTCCTTCTTTCAGCAAGACAATGCCAAACTGCTTTCTGCACATATTAAAACTGCATGGCTCCGTAGTAAAAGAGTCCAGGTGCTAAACTGGCCTGCCTGCAGTCCAGACCTGTCTCTTATTTAAAACATGCAGAATTTATTTAAAACATAAATTCGGTGCATTATGAAGCGTAAAATATGACAAAGGAGATCCCGAACTGTTGAGCAACTGAAATTGTATATCAGGAAAGAATGGGACAACATTTTTCTTTCAGAACTACAGCAATATTGGTCTCCTCAGTTCCCAAACATTTACAGAGTGTTGTTAAAAGCGACACAGTAGTAAACATGCCCCTGTCCCAACTTTTTTGAAATGTGTTGCTGACATCAAATTCAAAATGAGCATATATTTAAAAAAACAATAACATTTCTCAATTTCAAATGTTGAAATTGAGAAAATGTTGAAATGTTGAAAATGTACACACACACACACACACACACACACACATATATATATATATATATATATATATATATATATATATATATATATATATATATATATATATATATAAAATGTTTTTTCTTCTCCAGCCAGTTGGACACCATTAACAGGGCTCCTGCAGGCAGAGTAGGCTGCTGCTTTGAGATAATTTTTTAACGTGCTGCCAGAAGGTGTAGATGGTATAAGATATTTTTTTCTGAGGATTTCAGCTGATCTGAAACCTTAGATTTTAATTACTGGGATAAAAATATAAAAGGTTTTATAAAACACATTTTTATTAGATTAAAACCTCAAAGAAGTGTTGACTTAGAGGGTTGAGTGTTTAGAGGGCTGAGTTTAGAGATTGAGTATATCAGTTCATGAATCATTTCATGCTAAGAACATAATGCTAATGAAATATCCACATGAACTCTTGGCTCATACGAACACAACGCTTTATTAATACCAACAGTCAGTTTTATGGGCTTCATATAATGACTTGCTGTGAAAAAGCAGTTTTGATGTAGAAATGACCTTTCTTTATACCGTATGGTAGTATTCGGAGCCAGACCACGAGACTTTGCCAGAATGTAAAAACGAGGTACATCTCTTTAATAAACATAGCCAATCTTTCACAGGAATAGGCTCCTTGACTGACATTGCAATAATAAGGTTCGTCACTTTTAACTACCACTAAACTCATATTAACAAAATTCTAGGAACAAGCTTGTGAAGTACATTTATTTATCAGTGATTCTTCAAATAAGTGTATTTTCTATTTAAAGAATTTGAAAGAATTTTAAGACAGGGTGCCATGGACTTATTTTCAGTCCTGTGATTATACACTGAAAAAAAAAGACTTATTGAATAAAGGAAAAGTTATCTAATATTTCTCATTACAAGTTTATTATACGACAAATATTCAAATATGAATAGATTGTAAGCCTATTTCATGCTTGAAATGGTCTTGTTTTTCAGGCCTATCATTTACTTCATTTTGGAAATAAATGCTTGAAATTTCCAAAATTGCCTGCCAATAGAATAAAACCATTTCAAGCTTGAAATGAAGACAAATACACAGAAATAAGCTTAATAAGCTTATATTTGGTTAAAAGCAATCTAACAAGGAGAAGGGGTGGCACAGTGGTGCAGTGGCTAGCGCTGTCACCTCATAGCAAGAAAGTTACACTGTAACTACACTGTTACAGTGCAGTTACAATAACCACAACACTATAATATTCCCTAGAAACTTTGATGGCTGGAAGAAAAAGCCGTCAGAGTGGCCACATCACTGTTGTAATACACCAAAATAGAGACAGAGAATAAGGAGAAGTATTAGTTGTATTTGCCTATATTCAAGATAATTTTACTTGCTAGGACATTTTTCATTGTATCTTCACCTGAAAAGCTTATTAAGTCATAGTGTTCAAAAGTTACCACAGCGTGCATACACAGAAGCGCTGAGAGCAAATCATGTTGCAACCTACTTATGGGCAGAATGGTGTACAAAAGAGATATAAGCCATGGGTACAGTGTCTGAAGATGAGAGTAATATTACAATGATAAATATTAAATGCACAGAGCATAGTGAGAATTATAAAATCTATGTAAATTAGAAAAACAGAAAATGCTAGTTATACTAGTTAGGAAAAACAAAACAAAATGTTGTGCTTGCAACCTAAAGTCCTGAACTGTGTAGGTTACAAAAGCTACATTTTTTGCTGAATTTAATTTAATTTAATTTAAATCAGATTTTTTTGTGTGTCTGTATAAATTGTGTGTGTGTTTTTTAACCAATAAATATTTTCACAAAGCAGCTTTACAGAAATCCAGATAAAGATTTTGATCATTAATGAGCAAGCCAAAGGTGACAGTAGCAAAGGAAAAACTCACTGAGAAAATAAGAAACCTTGAGAGAAGCCAAACTAAAAAGGGAACCAATCCTGATTTATATCTTTATCTATGTTTTATGTCTGTCTCTGCTTATGCTACCAAACTGCCCTGTCTTGTTTTACCTATGTGCTACTGTTGTCCTTTTGTTCATTTATGGTTTTGCTTGTCTAAACATTCTGCTATGTCTAATTTTGCATAGCTGTTCTGTAATTTAAGCAGCTGTGTAACTGTTGTTGTTTATTGAACCGTACTTTACTCTTTTTTTCTTTTGCTGCCTATGCCTGTCTTCTGCTTTTATAATAACTGACATGCTGTACATTGTGATTACTGTTTTAAACCCATTTCTTGATTTTAGGCTGCCAATTTTACACCTGGCCAAGGACTAGAGATCTTTGGCTAATTCTGGCATATTTACAGTAATGTCTAATAATGTGCACTGTTTCTGAGAAATAAATGAATAAATAAATAAAAAAAGAATGAATAAATGAATGAATGAATCTGGTTTGCACTGGACAGTGTGAATATACATCATTAGAGTATACAGGTGTAGAAGAATAAAAATAAACAGATTGTGATTGTGATTTTACAACGATAGGATGAGCACAGGACAATATTTATGATAACAGCAGCAGTATCTTAGTCTCTCTGTTTAAATCTTTAGGGTGTCCATGTGAGTCACAATTCACACATTCCAGACCTAAATAACAACCTCCTTACACACACACACACACACACACACACACACACACACACACACACACACACACACACACACAGAGTCCTAGCGCTTAAGACTGATATTGATTGCATATATTCCACTGTGCTCATGTGCTTCACTGTGTCTACCTTTCACTGCTGGGTTTGTGTACTGTATTCTGTGCTGTGGGGGTGGATTCCTGCAGGCTACCATCGCTCTTTTGAAACGTCAAAGGATGACTCGTTTGAAGTCATGTGAAAAATGAAGGAACTGGCTTGATATGAATGCAGTAAAAGGCCCTCTGACTAAGATCTAATGCAAAAGTGCTTTTAAACACTGTACTTTTTCCCCAACAAATTCTATATTTATTTATTCAACTTTCATATGTGTTGTCAGTATTTTTTGACAAGGAAGAAATACAATATTGTCATTTTCCCAGTGGCTAGAAGCAAGAAAAAGACTGGATCACAATCACATGACACCACAGTAATGCATGTTTGTCATACCCTTAAGCAGCTCCATGGAGAAAGAACTCGGTCAGCAAACGAATCAAGTAAATGCCATTTAGACAGTCAATCCAGGATGAATGTCTCACAGGGGAAAGGTGCTGCCATTACATTACTGATAAAAGGTTTTGCCTGGTTAGGTTTGATTGCAAATGTTCAAATGGGAGGAAAGAATAGTTGGGGGGAAAAACAGCTATTTTCTCTGTGAAATGCTCCATTTCCAGCTTTATTCAGCCTCCACATTCCTTCTCTGTGGGGAAAGTAAAGTGCATACCAAATATATCATTTAATTATATGACTATAAATTCCTTAATTTTCTTATGTCCTTTAACAGAGGAACCTATAATATTTCTGCAAGTGTCTAATAAAGGTATGGATGCCACATAAAAAAGGTCAAGAAGAAGGTTACAAGAGTTTTCAACCGAGTACTGTACCCTAGAAAGCAAAAAAAAAAAAACCCACAAAAAAAACAAGGTCCTGATTTAGCATTGTTCAAAATATCCCGCCGTTCCTCATTGTACCACAACTGTCAGCATTCCCAAAAAAGCATCTGCCTTTTCCCATATGGGAGCTTCTCTTGCTGTTTTTCTAAAGCAACAAACAGTCTTCTATTTCTGATTGTAGCAGGGGTGGGAAAGGGAAAAATAAGATAGTCTAATGACCAGATGCAAGCAATCAGGCCGATTTCCCTTACATTCATTTGAATCAGCCTTGCAGGACACCTCCTTGTCTGCAATCACTGCCCTTCAACTTCAGGTAGCACTAATTACAAGGCTAGGCAAGTTATGAAACTCGTTCTGCATACAGATTGGTGCATTAACACCCAGTAAAGCCAGCAGGCAGGAAATGCAAACCGATGGGCCAAGTATTATATGTGTGTCAGGTTATGAGACTTGATTGCAGCCATTTGATGATGCTCCTGTTTATGAAAACTCTAATAAAGACTATAATGCTGTGATCTATAATGAAGTGATGCTCATCTTAATTATGGAAGGGTAATCACATTACTGATATTGCGCAGCTGTTTATATTAAGAAGCCTGGGCACACGATGAGATGAGAAATATGAGATCAGAATCTATTTGCAAATCGCTTCAGTGCCTCAGTGCTTCAGTTTCAATTTTTGCAACAAGGTTTTTGAAATGCAGTAAAAAATAAAAGATATGAACATTTGTAGGGCGGCACGGTGGTGTAGTGCTGTCACCTCACAGCAAGAAGATCCGGGTTCGAGCCCTGTGGCTGGCGAGGGCCTTTCTGTGTGGAGTTTGCATGTTCTCCCCGTGTCCGCGTGGGTTTCCCACAGTCCAAAGACATGCAGGTTAGGTTAACTGGTGACTCTAAATTGACCGTAGGTGTGAATGTGAGTGTGAATGGTTGTCTGTGTCTATGTGTCAGCCCTGTGATGACCTGGCGACTTGTCCAGGGTGTACCCCGCCTTTCGCCCGTAGTCAGCTGGGATAGGCTCCAGCTTGCTTGTGACCCTGTAGAACAGGATAAAGCAGCTAGAAATAATGAGATGAGATGAGATGAACATTTGTACAATATGGCTGAACTGTCTTGTCTAGTCTGTAATGACTGGCTTAGTATACCATGATATCTGCTTATGATAATTTTAAATAATAATCACATTTTCTTTCTTAATGTCTGATTACATATAATAATATATCTGTTAATGTAGATATACTATTCAAAAAAAGTAGGGGATATTTTATTTTGAGATCCAAATTTTCACATATACAAAGGGATACGAAAGCATGTTGTATAGTTCCTTACTGAGGAAGCATTTCCAAAGAAATTCATCACCCAAACACATCAATGACACTCTCATGATCAGCACGGGATGCTACTGATGATCAAGGGGGTCGTGCCACAAATTTGCATGACTCTGAATTGGAAGGTTAGAGCCACTCCAAAGGAAGATTTTGAAGAGAAAGCATCAGATTATCAGTGGTTGAAGTCGTTAATTAAACAGAGACCATGCGCCGTCTAACACAGGATGAGAGGTTACGTGCCCTTGGCATGCTACAGGTTGGCACAAGACAGGTCATTGTGGCAAGAGCATTGAATGTTTCCCAGTCTATCATCAGCAGATTATGGTCCAGACATCGTGCTACAGGGTCTGTTCAGGACAGACCATGATCCGGTTGACCAAGGGCAACAACTCAGGCTCAGGACAGATTCATCCGCACTATTGCCTTGAGAAATCGTATGGTAACAGCAAATCAGATAAGGTTTCAATTTCGAAGGGATACTGGCTTGGTAGTGAGTGGCCAGACCATCAGGAATCGACTGCACAGATTTCACTTACATGCCCGACGTCCTCGTGTCATTCCCTGTTTGAGGGATCGTCACATTAGGGCCAGACTCCAATGGTGTCGTCATCATCAACGCTGGGATAATCGCCGATGGAACCACGTAATGTTCTCAGATGAGTCGAGGTTCACTGTGGACTTCCTGGACAGACGCAGGAGGGTTTGGCGCCGACGTAACGAACGTTTCCATGACGTTAACATCATTAGACATGATCCGTATGGGGGTGGCTCTGTAATGGTGTGGGGAGGCATCACTGCTGCCGGCAGAACAGACTTGCATGTTGTTGCTGGACGTGTCACAGGGCAGTACTACCGGGACAACATCTTGGCACCCCATGTTGTGCCGTTTGCACGTCGTTATGGCCGCCGTTTCATTTTCCAAGATGACAATGCCAGATGTCATAGGGCCAGGATCGTTACAGATTACCTCCAGCAGCAGAATATCACCAGATTACCATGGCCAGCACTCAGTCCAGACCTTTCCCCCATTGAGCGTGTCTGAGACATGCTTGGACAGCGGCTACGCCAACGTCAACAACCTCCTGCCAATGTCCAAGAACTTGCTGCAGCATTGCAACAGGAATGGAATAACATTCCCCAAAATGACCTGAGACATCTCGTTAGGAGTATGCCACGCCGAGGGGGTTTTACCCGCTACTGACTCGGTTTCAAAATGGTGGTAAATTTGCTGTGTGACCCTGTGTTTGTGTTGACCCTTATTCTGGAGAATCTGTCCTTTACTGACTGTACACAGGGTTTCGAATAAATTGACAAATGTTTCCTTAATGTTTTTCTGTCATTTGTTTCCTTCCTGACCTCATGATCTGCATTTCATTCTACTTGTAAATCCAATATCCCCTACTTTTTTTGAATAGTATACATTCTCTTAGACACATACTTTCTATCTGTGTAAGGAAAGGAGGAGTTTGACAGAAAGAGAGACTAATGCTGCTTTTCCACTACCAACGCGGCTGAGTTGGGCTGAGCCGTGCCGTGCTGAGTTGGGCTGAGTCGAGCTGAGTGGGGCTGTTGGAGTTGCATTTCGACTACAACCGCGCTGAACCGTGCTGGCTGGAAGTGGGTGGACACATTGGGTGGAATTAGCGAAAGTAGGTGGACGTCACGTGATGTCATTAGGCGGCGCAAACAGTGACATCAGTGACCTTTTAAGCGGTAGTCTCACGACCCGGATAGTAAACAATAAACATGGAGGACATGGAGTCGTTAGTGTTGCTGGTCTTGGTCCTGTGGCTTGTTGTCACCGACAACGCCAACAGATACTAGCAAGAGCGTATAGATGAGGCGAGGCGCATAAGGCTTCAGAAATTCTCGTAATTCGTAATTATTCTTCTTCCAGGTTTACGGTGTTTACAGATCCCAGCGTGCTCGCGGGGCGTGTGTGGGCGTGTGAGGACACTCCTCCTCACCAATCAGTGCACAGGGGAGTGTCTCCTCACGCCCCTAGCCCCACTCGGCTCGGTTTGGCTCGCTTCAGCCCCACTCCAAAACCGTGCAAGTTTTGGGTGCTAAGCAGGGCTGAAGCGAGCTGAGTCGTGCTGCTCTGAGGTAGTCGAAACACGAGCCGTGTCGGGCTGAAGTGAGCTGAAGCGAGCTGAAGTGAGCTGAAAAAGGGTAGTGGAAAAGGGCCATAAGAGTAAGGAAGCCTTGGCTACTACCACAAAGGGTTTTCTGAGCCACATTTCAAAACTAGATTTGTATTTCTTTAATGAAAAAAAAAACTGCAGAGGGATAGGAAGGGTGAAAAAGAAAAGAAGATGGAGAAAGCAAAATGGAAAGTGAGGAAAAAGCCAAGAGTTGCATTTCTTGAAGAAAATACACAGTACAGGAAGGAAGGAAGGAAGGAAGGAAGGAAGGAAGGAAGGAAGGAGAGACTTTGAAAAGGAATAAAGAACGGAAAAAAGAAAGACTATAAAAGAGTAAAAGGGAATGTACGAAAAGTAAAAGGAGAAAGAGAAGAGAAGGAAACAAACTAGAAATAAACAGGTTGGAGAGATGTTGAGAAAAGCAGAAACAAAGACAAGAACAAGTAAAACATGAGAAAACCTTAAATATAGGAAGGAAAAACAGTCAGATATTAGAGAGAAAGGAAAAGGTGAGGAGAGAAATAAAAAAAACTGAAAGGAATGGGACAGAATAAGTGTGTGTGGGGGGGTCTGACAGTGTGTAGTTGTGCTGTTTGTGAGTTCATTGTGATGATCAGTGGCAGCTGGAATTCAAACAAACATTCGATCAATGTATCTGAATGGAAAAATCTCAAGCTTTAAACAAGTCTTTAATTCTTGATGAAAAATGTTTGTAATGCAGCTTGAACATAGGTTTATTCAGTATAACAATGAAGAAGAGGAAGTAGTATGAGGACTAATGTTACAGTGTAAGGCTTACAAGCAGCATAATAATTACTTTATGTAATGATTTATTTGCTTCACCAGGCATACATCCTAGACAAAACAACAACAAAAAACATATACACACATGTCCTGTGTTCAAATTCTATTAGAGGAATAGAACATTAGCAAAATATGATTAGGCATAGTTTTCCCTTCTACTGCTCAGGAAAATAAGCTCATACTGCCTTGCTGCACTAGCTGAGTGGAGCAGTAAATGGATGGCTGGTTATACTGTATAGGCAGTTAAACAGACGAGGTTGAGACAATCCACACTGCTGTTAAACCTCTGACAATAAACAGCAGCAAAGCCCGAGAGCATTTCCCATTCAGAGCACTTGGCTGGATCCAGGTTGCTCCTTTCAGCACTAACGCAACACAACCAGTGTGTAAACAAACACTTATTCTATATTTCATCCAGCTAAAAAAAACAAATGTTTCTCATGCCACTCTCAACTGTAACTTATTCAATGTGTTATCCAAAATCAAAAGCAGCTTTCTGAGCTCAGCAGGATGAGACGTGTGCTTAAATTATTCAGCTTTTGCTGCTGTATTTCTTTTTTCCCCCTCCCCCTTTGGCCTCACTTCTGATCTATTGCTGTAATAAGAACAAAGCCTCACCTACTTGGTCTCAACTTTTATATCCGACTCATTGAAGACTTTCTCCCAACCCTCGGGACCTCAGCTGAGACATTTTTAACAACGGCAGCATTAATGGATTAGGTGATATATTATCTGAACAGCTTCTCTCCAATACAATTATCCTGTCTTGAGGCTCTGGTAGCATGTCTTTCCAGGGTGGAAGAAACAGCATGCAAACCTGAGCTCAGATCTGATGCAATCTGATGACATCTCATACAAACACAGGGTGCCTAGCGTGGGGAAAGACACATGCAATTGGACTTCTGTTACGATGCACATTTCAACAAAGGTTGCACTGAGCTGTGTTAAAAAAAAAAAAAAAAAAAACAGAGCAAAGATAAAACACCAGAGAGATTGCTCGAAGTGTGGAAGGTGTCAAGAGTTGGCAACAGATGGCAGTAAAACATCATATTGTGGAGGCTTCAAAGTAAAATGCACACACACACACACACACACACACACACACACACACACACAAAATGCAGCTTCAGTGGTGGGTGTAAAGAAGGAGAAAAGAAGGGAAAAAAACAACAAACTGAAAATGAGAGGGAGTTCTTTTTATATCGCATTCCCAATTCCTGCAGGATTGGCATAATGTCAGCTGAAGACCGAATCTAGAGAAGCTGATCTCCTGGAAGTACACTTTCAATATACCCATGCAGCCTCTTAAGGACACATTGGTGCCTGGCTGACTATAAATGGAATCTAAATAGGTCAGGCCTTTTAGATACTTTCACTAGTTTTTAACCACTACAACACCCATTCTAAATACAGAGCCATTCAGAAACGGATGAATGCACAGAATGCCACCTGCTGCTTATTTTTCCTTATTTATCAACCTATAATACAACTTCTTAATGCAACCCACCTAAGATGTGGGAGAGAACAGAACATCCTCTGTATATTTGTTCTGGTTTGATTGCGCCTCTCATTGATGCATTTGTGTGTAGGCTAGATGATGCATTTGTGTGCTGCGTGGTTCCAGATCAAGACGGTTTCCCTGGTCACACTACACTTTTTCAGCTGATCAACTATTAATTCAATTCAACTCCAGATTTTTTTATGCCTCTTTTACCAACAGACATAGTCACAAAGCAGCTGCGTGCAAATCCAAATGTAGATTTGGGGTGTTTTCATATATGCAGTATACAGAATATTTGGACAGATGAACACAAAAAGGGAAAATAATTGGTGGCTGCAAGCATAACGTTTTTTTTTTAATTAAAAATTTTTATCTTGTAAGTTTTTTTTTCCCCTTTTTGGTTCATTTGATTATATGCAGCATAAAAATACACCAAACCAAATAGCAAATTTACACTGTATCCCAGACACTGCAACTGGACTAAAAGGTGTGAAAGCACCCTTATGGCTCTTTTCCACTGCATGGTACCAGCTTGTTTCAACTCACTTTTGGTATCAGCAGTTCATTTTCCACTACAGCTGGTCGTCATAGCGATGCTGCATCAAACTGCAGTGATGTCATCTTCATTGTGACACACAGGCACATCTTTATTATTATTAATGCTACTGCATGTGCATGTTTGTGTGTGCACATAGAGCTGTTATATTAAGCTGAAGTTGCCACAATTCATCTCATCTCATCATCTCTAGCCGCTTTATCCTTCTACAGGGTCGCAGGCAAGCTGGAGCCTATCCCAGCTGACTACGGGCGAAAGGCGGGGTACACCCTGGACAAGTTGCCAGGTCATCACAGGGCTGACACATAGACACAGACAACCATTCACACTCACATTCACACCTACGGTCAATTTAGAGTCGCCAGTTAACCTAACCTGCATATCTTTGGACTGTGGGGGAAACCGGAGCACCCAGAGGAAACCCATGCAGATACGGGGAGAACATGCAAACTCCGCACAGAAAGGCCCTCGCCGGCCATGGGGCTCGAACCCGGACCTTCTTGCTGTGAGGCGACAGCGCTAACCACTACACCACCGTGCCGCCCGCCACAATTCATTATTTTTCTATTGCAGTTTGTTAAACAAACAAACAAAATGGCATAAAAACAGCTGTATCCAAACTATCAGGATGTAATAATAATGGCATAAAAAGTGCCATCAGTTTATAAGTAGGAAAATAAACTATATAGTGCAGTGGTTAGAGCACAGGTATTTCACTTGCAGAAGCTGGGTTTGTGTCCCTGTTTGGTGTTTTTTATTTGGGGAAAATTTTGCTGCAGGTAACTCATTTAAAATTGGCCATCCTGTACTGATATTCTGCCGAACCCTCTGTTGGTAAAGCTGAAGAATGTATATGCACACTGCTTTTGATCTCTGTAGTCAGTAAGCATATTAAAGCAAACCACAGACCAAAGGCTCCTACCTTCATTAGAAACCATTTGAGATCCTACATTTTAGCAATAAGATTGATGGATTCATGCTTCATTCTGAATAATACCATACCATGATGTCTGATTTATTACAAAACCTAAGTTAACACATAAGATTACCCATAACATTTTTTTTAAACAACAGAGGTTTAGACAAAATATTACTTCAGGGTGGCTAATTTTATATGAGTTACCTGCAGAAAAACTTTCCCCAAATAAAATATTCTGAGCAGGGATACAAACTCCCGTTCTCTGAGTGAAAACCACATGCTTTAACAATCACACTATTTTAACAGAGAGAGTTGGCTTTTTTTTTTCGCTGCTTGTAAACTTATGTCACTTTTAATGCTGTTACTGTTATGTCCTGAGAGTTTGGATACAGCGTTATGTCGCTTTTTGTTTGTTTAGCAAAATGCAATAAGAAACGTGGCAACTTCAGCTCAACCTAACACTGTTTCATGTGCACACACAAACATGCATGTGAGCAGTGAAAACACACATTGAATCATCTCATCTCATTATCTCTAGCCACTTTATCCTGTTCTACAGGGCTGCAGGAGCCTATCCCAGCTGACTACAGGCGAAAGGCAGGGTACACCCTGGACAAGTCACCAGGTCATCACAGGGCTGACACATAGACACAGACAACCATTCACACTCACGATCAATTTAGAGTCACCAGTTAACCTAACCTGCATGTCTTTGGGGGAAACCAGAGCACCCAGAGGAAACCCACGTGGACATGGGGAGAACATGCAAACTTCGCACAGAAAGGCCCTCGCCAGCCACGGGGCTCGAACCCAGACCCTCTTGCTGTGAGGCAACAGTGCTAACCACTACACCACCGTGCTGCCCTCACATTGAATCAGTGAAATATAATAAATACATATAATGCTATTTAAAAATTGAGGGTTTTTTTCAGGACTTTCCATCTCACACAATGATGAGGCAGTGATATGATTCTCTCTGACCAATCAGTAGTCCGCAGTGTTTTCACTTCACTTTTTGGTATCGCCTCAGCTCGCTTGGAACCTCAACAGAGGGACACCAAAAAAGTAATGGTTACCAGGTACTAACTATAAACCAACCAAACCAAAAGTGCCATACAGTGGAAACGAGCCTTTAGGTCCCTAATGAGCATGTCAGAGGTGGGGTCATTGGGAAGGAAAAACTCCCTAAAAGGACATGAGGAAGAGACCTTGAGAGGAACTAAATTCAAAAGAGAACTCTTCTGGGTGTCACCAGCTAGTCGGATGATAAATCAGTACTCTTCTACTCTTCAAACAGTACTCAGATAGTATGTTTACATGGACACTAATATTCCATTCATATTCCCAATATGATGACATTTGGAATTTGATACGGGTCATATCAACAGCATATTTCATTTGAATATTACAAATTTAGCCTTTTCCAATTAAGACATGTGGGTTATGCCAACATTATTCGGGTTTTAGGAGCATTCTTTGGACATGTATACAGCGCATTCAAAATATCCATAAATTGGGATCTTTACTGCAATTTATGACCTACGGCCTCTCACCTGTTTATGTGCATTGTAGACAAACCAACCAGACAAAGTGTGCACGGCTGCATGTAAATGCAAATATTAATCTTAATTAAATGAAAATAATTCATTTTCATTAACCATTTAAACATATCAGTCGGAATATTTTTGGAATAAGAGCAAAAATGTAATGAGTGTGTTGAAAGGATGACCAGATGATCAGTGAGCACCATAGTATTTATGATAACAGCAACCGTTCTTTGGTAAAGTCTGCAGTATCCAGCTCAGCCCAGTTCTCTCTCTTCTAACATCTTTGTCTTCATCATGTTAATGCAGACATTTTCTTCATTATAGAGACTGGAAGGTCCCAATTGTATTTTTAATAGCCTTGGCTCATCCTTGTCCCTTTAGCTGCATTGTCTCATATATTGCATGAACACAGGCTAATCTTGACCTGTTTAGCTTTCTTTGTGCGAAGAGCAGAGGAGAAAAAAAACCCACACACACACAGCAGCTCTCAGAGAAGAAGAAGAAAAAAAGCTAATATTCATCAGGGATTCAAAAGTCAATCTGTAAGTTCAGAAAGCCGTGATATGGAATGTAGTACTGCATGTGTTCACCTTTGCCACTGTCTGACTGGAAATTAGAAAACACCCCTCTTAAAACTCCCTCTCCCCACACACATACACACTTGCTGGCGACTGCTGACCATCCAGGTTACCCATTCATATTTTTATAAGCTTTTATACAATGTTTACAGTTTCCCTTCTATTTCAGTTAGAGCAGCTAAGAGACATTACCAACAAAACTGTTTATTGCTGATAGTCTGTCAATGCATATATTGAGTTTTCCCTTTATCATGCAGTAAAGTATGTTTATTAGGAATTGCACTGACTAATATGTTTACACATGAGCAGGTCAGATGGCATTGAACAAACAATCATTAATAAATAAATTACATTAAATATTTTACAGAATGAAAACATTTAAAACAATCACCACAGTGTCAGAGTAAGTACTTTAGATTAGAAGCTACACATTATTATTAAGTTTATGACAGTTATACTGCCTAATGTGTGTGTGTGTGTGTGTGTGTTACCTACATAGTGAATTTTTTATGTATAGGAATGAATTATAGAAATTTATTTGATGCTGTGCCATTCCTATGTGGGTATTTAAAAGATACCTCTTATAAAATCTTTTAGATTTATATATTTTTAAAATATAGTATATAGAGACTGATAGCCTCACACCACCTGAAGGTAACGTTGAGCAGAAGTGGTCATCCATTAAGTCAACAGTCTATGACACTGCCAAAGCTGTGCTTGGCACTAGGAAAAGAACACACAGAGACTGGTTTGACAAAAATGACGACGAGATCCAGACCCTCCTCACAGACAAGTATACTGCTTTTAAAGCCATCATGCAGGTTGAGACTCCAGCAAACAGAGCACGCTACAGACAGGCACGGAACAAATGCCAGCGTGTCATACGACGACTGAAAAATGCTTGGTGGACTGACAGAGCCCTGGAAATTGAAGAAGCTGCCAAACAACACAATACCAGGAAGGTGTTTGATGGCATCAAACTAGTCTCTGGCCGTAGGTCAACTGGCCTAGACCCCATTGATTCCGCTGACGGTGTTCGATTAACACAAAAGGAGGATATCTTAAACAGGTGGAAGGAACACTTTTCCACCCTCCTCAATCAGCTCAGTAATGCCGATCTTAGTGTGCTTGACAGCATTCCACAAGCTGACATAGTAGAGGATCTTGAAGCAGATCCAATCATCAAAGAGATCTCCCAGGCCCTGAAACAGCTATCCTCAGGTAAAGCCCCTGGGCCTGATGCCATCCCAGCTGAAGTACTGAAGCATGGCGGTCCATCCCTCCTGTCGAATCTCCACAAACTTTTCTTGACAATCTGGGATTCTGAGACAGTTCCACAAGATTTTAAGGATGGCACCTTAGTGAAGTTGTACAAAAAGAATAACAAGTTCAACTGTGGAAACTATCGCAGCATCATACTGCTCTCAATCATGGGAAAGCTATTTGCCAAGGTGGTCCTCAATCACATCTGGCCTACAATTGAAGCTTATTTACCAGAAGCACAATGTAGTTTCCGTGCAGGCAGATCAACAGTGGATATGATGTTTGTGCTCAGACAAATACAGGAGAAATGCAGAGAGCAAAATCAAGAGCTGCACCTTGTGTTCATTGACCTTGTCAAAGCCTTCGACACTGTCAGTAGACCTCTCATGTGGAGACTGCTTGTCAAGATCAGAATACCTCCCAAAGTGGCCAATATCATACAGAGACTACACAAAGGCATGAAAGTGACAGTCTCGGTTGGCGGTGAATCCACTGATGAGTTTCAAGTCACAACAGGCCTACGCCAAGGTTGCATCCTGGCACCATCCTTGTTTGTCTTGTTCTTCGCCTTCATTGTACGTCACGCTACTGAGACCCTGCCACCTGACGATGGTGTAAACATCAGGCACCGCACAAATGGTGATCTATTTAACCTAAGATGTCTACGTACCAAGCTGGCAAAAACAACTACAGTCAGCGAACTCCTGTACGCTGACGATGCGGGCTTCTGCAGACATGAGCACGAAGCACTCCAACTCCTCATCAACTGCCTGGACAGCACTTGCAGACAGTGGGGCCTGACCATCAGCAAGGAGAAAACTGAGATTTTCCATCAACAGTTATGAGATCCACCCCTACCTTGCTAGAGGATAAAACACTCACCGTCTCTTCAAAGTTCTGCTACCTCGGTGGCAGTGTCCAACGACTGCCAGTTAGATAAGGAAATAGAGGAAAGGATCGCCAAAGCCAGCCGTACTTTTTACTCCCTTAAACCTAAGATCTGAGACCACAGAGGAATTTCCCTCAAGACAAAGCTCCTTGTGTATAATGCTGTTATCCTTCCACTCTACTTTATGGCAGCGAAACGTGGACCACTCTTGTAAGGCACCTCTGCAGGATCCAGAACTTCAACCAGCGCTACCTACACCAGCTGTTGGGAATTCACTGGTGGGATAAAGTCCCAAATGTTGACGTGCACGTGAGGGCAAAGGCCAGGTCCTTATTCGAGGCAACAGGCTGCGCTGGTTTGGCCATGTTTGTAGAATGTCTGAGGACAGGCTTCCCAAGCAGGTGCTGTTCAGTGAACTGAGCACGGGAAAAAGGAAGAGAGGCAGGCCTCACAAATGGTGGAAGGATTGTATCAAGGAGGACCTAAAGCTGTTTAACATGGGAGAAGATTGGTATAAATCCTCCCAGGACAGAAGCGGTTGGAGGGCCCTCTTCCATAATGGAAAAACGATCATGGCGATCACCCTTGCTCAGGCAGCTAGGGCAAGACGCGAAAGACAGCACGCCAGACGGAGTCGGCATCATCAACCTTGATGGCCATATCAAGAGATCCTCCAAAAACAAGATCACACATAATTGGGGGGAAAAATCTTAATGCAAACAAATTATTCCATGATATTCCTTTTAAGATGGAAAATTAATCATTGCAGTGAAAGAACATGAATTGCATTCTTTCAGTGGAGTCCCATCCATGGTTTTCTGTAAAATAAACAGCCTTCAGATTTTAACATGCTTTGGCTTTTAGAGTTTTGCTTGCACAGTGTCATCAGCTACAAATATAAACAATCATATACTACGTGCACAACACAAAAATAAAATACCTATACACATGCACTCAGTGAGAAAAAAATAAATAAAAAACAGCCACAAATGTCAGCATTGTGGTTCAATTACTGAATGATGTCTTTCTGAAATGCAGCAAGAATTTCTGGAATAAACTTACCTTCTTCTGAAGGTAAATTTAAACCTAGTTTAAGATGTCCAATTAAGATTATTAAGCCTTTTGAGATTATTACTTGTATTATGCTGTAAGAGATGATCTCAATAAAACCTTGGCCAAAGTCTGTAAAAGATTGTGCAATAATGTGTTCTACACATCAAATTATACAATGAAGATCCTCTAATAATAGACCTGCACTGAAAATAAATCCAAGCTTAATCCAAGCTACTTGAAGGTAAGCTTGAATTTAATTTTTTTTTCCAGCATCAGCATGTTTCATTTACACCATTGCCACTATCATATTTGTAGCTGACGTGAATTTTGTATAATCACACAACCTAAGTGGGGTTTAGTAATATGACTGTGATTTCACTTCAGTATGCCACAACTTCCACATAGGCCTATTGATGAAAGTGAAATGCAATACAATGAGAAATTACATTCACTTTTGATAAAAAAACCCCCAGCTTTTATCAGCAATAATCAATGATGCAATAGTTTTTTTTCTTACATGTAAAATAATCTGGAAAATGTGCAAAAATTATTAAAAATGGTGGGTGGCACAGTGGTGTAGTGGTTAGCACTGTTGCCTCACAGCAAGAAGGTTCTGGATTTGAGCCCAGTGGCTGATGGGGGGCCTTTCTATGTGGAGTTTGCATGTTCTCCCTGTGTCTGTGTGAGTTTTCTCTGGGTGCTCTCATTTCCCCCTGGTCCAAAGACATGCAGGTAAGGCTGTGGCTATAAACTGACTATACAGTGATACTTGAAAGTTTGTGAACCCTTTAGAATTTTCTATATTTCTGCATAAATATGACCTAAAACATCATCAGATTTTCACACAAGTCCTAAAAGTAGATAAAGAGAACCCAGTTAAACAAATGAGACAAAAATATTATACTTGGTCATTTATTTATTGAGGAAAATGATCCAATATTACATATCTGGGGGCGGCACGGTGGTGTAGTGGTTAGCGCTGTCGCCTCACAGCAAGAAGGTCCAGGTTCGAGCTCCGTGGCCGGCGAGGGCCTTTCTGTGCGGAGTTTGCATGTTCTCCCCGTGTCCGCGTGGGTTTCCTCCAGGTGCTCCGGTTTCCCCCACAGTCCAAAGACATGCAGGTTAGGTTAACTGGTGACTCTAAATTGACCGTAGGTGTGAATGTGAGTGTGAATGGTTGTCTGTGTCTATGTGTCAGCCCTGTGATGACCTGGCGACTTGTCCAGGGTGTACCCCGCCTTTCGCCCATAGTCAGCTGGGATAGGCTCCAGCTTGCCTGCGACCCTGTAGAAGGATAAAGCGGCTAGAGATAATGAGATGAGATGAGATTACATATCTGTGAGTGGCAAAAGTATGTGAACCTCTAGGATTAGCAGTTCATTTGAAGGTGAAATTAGAGTCAGGTATTTTCAACCAATGGGATGATAGTCAGATGTCAGTGGGCACCCTGTTTTATTTAAAGAACAGGGATCTATCAAAGTCTGAGCTTCACAACACATGTTTGTGGAAGTGTATCATGGCACGAACAAAGGAGATTTCTGAGGACCTCAGAAAAAGCGTTGTTGATGCTCATCAGGCTGGAAAAGGTGACAAAGCCATCTCTAAAGAGTTTGGACTCCACCAATCCACAATCAGACAGATTGTGTACAAATGGAGGAAATTCAAGACCATTGTTACCCCCCCGAGAGTGGGCGACCAACAAAAATCACTCCAAGAGCAAGGCGTGATATAGTTGGTGAGGTCACAAAAGACCCCAGGGTAACTTCTAAGCAACTAAAGACCTCTCTCACATTGGCTAATATTCATGAGTCCACCATCAGGAGAACACTGAACAACAATGGTGTGCATGGCAGGGTTGCAAGGAGAAAGCCACTGCTCTCCAAAAAGAACATTGCTGCTCATCTGCAGTTTGCTAAAGATCACGTGGACAAGCCAGAAGGCTATTGGAAAAATGTTTTGTGGATGGATGAGACCAAAATAGAACTTTTTGGTTTACATGAGAACCGTTATGTTTGGAGAAAAGAAAACACTGTATTCCAGCATAAGAACCTTATCCCATCTATGAAACATGGTGGTGGCAGTATCATGGTTTGGGCCTGTTTTGCTGCATCTAGGCCAGGAAGGCTTGCCATCACTGACAGAACAATGATTTCTGAATTATACCAGCGAATTCTAAAGGAAAATGTCAGGACATCTGTCCATTAACTAAATCTCAAGAGAAGGTGGGTCATGCAGCAAGACAACAACCCTAAGCACACAAGTCGTTCTACCAAAGAATGGTTAAAGAGGAATAAAGTTAATGTTTTGGACTGCCCAAGTCAAAGTCCTGACCTTAATCTAATCGAAATGTTGTGGAAGGACCTGAAGCAAGCAGTTCATGTGAGAAAACCCACCAACATCCCAGAGTTGAAGCTGTTCTGTGCGGAGGAATGAGCAAAAACTCCTCCAAGCCAGTGTGCAGAACTGATCAAAAGTTACCAGAAACATTTAGTTGCAGTTATTGCTGCACAAGGGGGTCACACCAGATACTGAAAGTAAAGGTTCACATACTTTTGCCACTCACAGATATGTAATATTGGATCATTTTCCTCAATAAATAAATGACCAAGTATAATATTTTTGTCTCATTTGTTTAGCTGGCTTCTCTTTATCTACTTTTAGGACTTGTGTGAAAATCTGATGATGTTTTAGGTCATATTTATGCAGAAATATAGAAAATTCTAAAGGGTTCACAAACTTTCAAGCACCACTGTGGGTGCGAATGTGAGTAGGAATGGTTGTTTGTCTCTATTTGTCAGCCCTGCAATGACCTGGTGACTTGTCCAGGGTGTACCCTGCCTCTTGCCTGTAGTCAGCTGGGATAGGCTCCAGCTTGCCCGTGACCTTGCACAGGATAAGTGGTTATGGATAACGGATGGATTAAAAATGGTTTAAACCATTACCTTAGAACAAGTGTATCATGTGGCTGAGAAAATCTGTTTGAAAAACTGTCTTCTGCACCAGAAGTGGACACTCCAACACCTCTTCACTCTATTGCCCATGTCAGTTTCTTTGGAGAGGAAAAAACATGGCTGAAGCCTGTAAGCTCCCAACATAGGCAAATAATTCTTGTTTCAGCAAAAAACCTTTTGTGCTTTGGGGACAAACTTAAGAAAAAGAAAAGCAATGAAACCAGAATAACCAATGGCAGCACTTTTCCAAGATGGAGCATGTTATTATTGGTAAAGGGGATGAAGCTGGACATGAAAATTAGTAGTACTGCTCCTGGACAGATCTGTATACTCAATCTGAATAAAGCTTTGAACTGTCTAAGAGTGAGTGTCCATATCATGTTTTTGCTCTGGCAGAAATGTGCTGGCTTCATCAAAAGAAAGTGCTCCCATGCTGCATGTAGGTTTTGTTTCTATGACAACGATATCTTGACAACATATCCCCACTCCAATTGGTAATATGATTTGTTGGCTGAAAAGAAGTGACAGTGATGTCACCAGTGCCTTTCTGAAAAGTTCAGAGATTTTCAACTAGAAGCACTCAGAGTGGCCACACAAAAAAGGTGGAATCCTCTGAAAAAGATGCTAGTTGCAGTGTTTTTTTTTTCCACTCGGCAGCTGCATATACTCTCTCCTCATTGGTAACAGCTGAAAAAAAAAGATGCTGGGACTCAGAAAAAAATAATGCAATATGGACACTCACTCTAAATGGCCTGTTTTACATAACGACTCAAGTAGTTAGGTTTTCATTAGTTAAAGAGCCAGGTAGGGAAATGCTTTTGATGAATCACTTTGAAACTTATATAATGTTAGATAGCTCCCATGTAGCTATGCTGACAATGCTAACAGCATCAAATACAGCTGAAATCTCATTAATACCCCTTAGAAAGAAAAAAATAAACAGGACAGCACAGACACTATTAACCATCCTCATAAATCTGCATCAAATTAAATTTAAAATGCAAACATCAGCCAACCAGCAGTATACTGAAAACACATGCTTTGCAATGTGTTACAATTTTGCTGTGTATTATTATTCTTACTACACTACTGTTCATTATTATGCATTTTCTCACTTTTTGCTATTTATTATTATTATTATTATTATTATTATTATTATTATTATTATGTAGAAGCTGCCCGGATGTGGGTGGAGTACAGAATTATGGCAGGCTTTTGTTGGTGTTCAGATTTTTTTTATTTGGCTTTTCAGCACAATACTTTCCCAATTGGGACAGTCAGACACACCGTTGTGTTCTGGTCTCAATCTCTCCTCCTCTGCTCTCTTACTCCTTTTATGGAGCTGCGTCACTACAAGAGACACACAAACACACATTAATTGACAACAGATGTAGCGATTTGGCCACTCACCTTCCCCGACTCCGCCCTCCATTCACAAACTGACACTTGGCCACGACATACCTCCACCCCCCGACTCAGGCCGGGGAGCCAGCCTGCAGTGGACTCCCCCCCCGATGGGACAGGAAGTCCGCCACCACAATCTGTGCCCCCGGCCTGTGGACCACCTCGAATTTGAATGGCTGGAGGGTGAGATACCAACGGGTGATCCACGCGTTGGCATCCTTCATGCGGTGGAGCCACTGGAGGGGTGCGTAGTCCAAACAGAGGGTGAAAGGGCATCCCAGTAGGTAGTACCTCCGTGAGTTGGGCCAGGGATAGGTGGTCTCCACAAGGGACCAGAGTGGTTGGAGATGTCAATTTTTTTTTTTGTACCTCCGGCCCCATCTCTGCCTTTTTTGAGACTACTGAAACCAATGCTATGGGGACCTCCTCATTCCAGCATTTTAACAGACTGAGGTGGTAAATTTGCAATGCCCCACCCCTGTCCGTTTGCCTCACCTCATAGTTGACATCCCCGACTCGCCGTGTGACCTCGAAGGGCCCTTGCCACTTGCTGATTAATTTGGAGCTCAACGTGGGCAATAATATGAGCACTTTGTCTCCTGGTATGAACTCTCTAAGGCGTGTGCCCCGTCATACAGCTGGACTTGACATTCTTGTGCCTGCCAGAAATTCTCCTGGGTTAAGTGTGTGAGTGTGTGGAGTTTGGCATGCAGGTCGAGAACGTATTGAATTTCGTTCTTACTCAGCGAAGGTCCCTCCTCCCAATTTTCATGTAGCATGTCCAAAATACCATGCGTCTTACGCCCATATAATAATTCAAATGGTGAAAAACCTGTGGAGGCTTGCAGGACCTCTCGTACTGCAAATAACAGTGGCTCGAGCCATTTATGCCAATTACGTGCGTCTTCACTTACAAACTTCCGAATTATGTTTTTGAGTGTTTGATTAAAATGCTCCACTAAGCCATCCGTTTGTGGGTGATAGACACTGGTGTAGACAGACTTAATCTCCAATAACCCATACAGTTCATGTAGTGTGCATGACATACATGTAGTGCCTTGGTCTGTCAAGATTTCTTTCAGAATCCCAACCCGGGAGATAATACGGAAAAGCACTTCTGCAATACTGCATGCTGAGATATTGCGGAGAGGTACCGCTTCCGGATATCACACTGCATAGTCCACCAGAACTAAAATAAAGCCATATCCCCGTGCTGACCGATCTATTGGCCCGACGAGATCCATCCCGATTCTTTCAAAAGTGGCCTCGATCAAAGGGAGAGGGCGCAAAGGCGCTTTTGGAGTGGCATGGCATTTACTAATTGGCATTCCTGGCATGCTGCACACCACCGATGGACATCCCCATGAATCCCTGGCCAACAGAACTGGGCCATTATTCAGGCTAGTGTTTTATCCTGCCCTAAGTGTCCGGCCATGGGATTAAAGTGAGCCGCATGGAATAGGAGTTCCCTGTGGCTCTTTGGGATTAACTGTGTCATCTTTTCACCAGTCTGAGTGTCCTGCATCACTTGATATAACCTATCCTTAATAATAGCAAAAGTAGGGGAAGGCCAGCATCGCATTTGGCTGGAGAATTTGACCATTGATTACTCTCACTTGGCCAAATGCATGCCGCAGAGTCTCGTCTCACAACTGCTCTAATGGGAAATCCTCAAGGGAATCCCTGAGGTAGGGAGGAGGGGCAGGGTGCTCCTCGCTTCACATATCACCCTGACACGGTGCTGATGTAGACGGCTCTGTGACAGCTTCTCCAGCCAATGCTAGTTCAGGATCTTCCCGAGACGTATTACTGCAGAACCCACTTCTTATTATATGTTCCATTAACTCTTTAAATCCTGGCCAATCAGTCCCCAAAATCAGCAAGTGGGTGAGACGAGGATTAACCGCCGCCTTTACACTATGCTTTTCTCCCCAAAATAGAATGTAGATGGACACTAAAGGGTAGTTGTGAACATCCCTGTGCACACACAATACCTTTACCACTTGTGCTGTCCCCAGTGCCTCACCTTGCACCAGGCTTTGGTGGATTGAGGTCTGGTTACAGCCGGAATCCACCAACGCCTGATACGTATCCCCTTGTATACTTACCGGTATATGATATGCTCCGGCCCAATCGAGGGTGGTTTCTGGTGCGTCAGGGACCCGGACTACCCCGCCCACTTCCATTGCGGAGCACTGATTTTGGAGATGTCCCCGCTCCCCGCAGCGCCAGCACATCAGCCCAGGCTCTCCCTCTGGACTGGTGTTACGGACATCACTCACCTGGGGGGGAGAAGACACAGACAAGGAAGGGGGAAATGGGAGGACACCACAGGTGCATTGGACCGGCTGGGGGGGAGCTGGCCCCCACCTCTGCGGTGGGGGAACAGGTCGAGGACGGGAAGCAGAGGGAGAAAGAAAGAGAGGTGAAAGAGGAGAAGGAGAAGCATGTCTTCCTGCTGTTGGAACTGCTGCCATGTGGACCTCTGCCAGCTCAATGGCGTGATCCAGTGATGCCAGACGATGACACTGGACCCACTCCGCCATTCCTTCCGGAAGTTGTGCGATGAACTGTTCCAGTGTCACCAGGTCGATAATTCCCTCGGCGTTGTGATCATCTGCCCTCAGCCACCACTGGCAGGCATCCTGGAGTTGTTGGCCGAACGCGAACAGCCGGGCGACCTCTTCCAAGCGCAGCGAGCGGAAGTGCTGATGCTGTTGTTTCGGGGAACCGCTGACACACTGGTGAATGGCTTTCTTTAAGTCTGCATATATGAGCTGGCTGTCAGCGAGGAGCTGCAGCGCAGTGAGCTGCGCCTCGCTGGTCAGCAGGGGAAGGAGGCGCGCTGCACACTGCTCAACCGGCCAACCCCACGCCTCGGCTGCTTGCTCAAAGAGTGCAATGAAGGCTTCTGGATTGTCGTGTGGACCCATCTTTGTTAGGGTGAGGTGGGGAGGGTCCGCTGTAGTGGTAGTCAAGGACCCCGCCGACGCGAGTAGGCGCTGGAATGCCTGGCAGTCTTCTTGTTGGGCCAGCATCAAGGCTTCGAAGCGTTGTTCCTGCTCCTTTCGGAGGGCGATCAGCGCTTGATGCTGGTTCTGCTGTGCCATGGCGAGGGCATAGATGAGGTCTTTGAAGGGTGAGGACTCCATGGGGGGGCTTCCCTTCTGCACTCCCAGGTTTTGGCACCACTGGAGAAGTTGCCCAGATGTGGGTGGAGCACAGAAGTACGGCAGACTGTTGTTTGCGATTTGGCCACTCACCTTCCCCGACTCCGCCCTCCATTCACAAACTGATGTTCGGCCACGCCCCCGCTGTCACATATTATTATTATTATTATTATTATTATTATTATTATTATATTCTGTAGTTAGGTGGTTTTTAAAGCTACATCTAAATAACAAAGTCCAGTAATGCCCTTAATAAATAAACAGCCTACCTTGCCACTTGCCACGCTAATCCTTGCTAATGCCAACTGATCTTGCAAACTATGAACTTGATAACAGGCCACCATAGATAACTCTGGAGGCCAACTGTATATACTGTATATAGATGGATGGCAAAAGAAAAGTTGCCCTGCTTTCAACAGTTGTTGGCTTGGAGGCCATTGATGTGTTTAACAGCTTCTAGCTGACTTTAGAGGAGTAAAAGGACTTTGATTTGGTGGTCAGAAAATTTGACACATTTTGTACCCCAAAAAGAAGTGAAACATTTGAGAGGTACGTTTTCAACAGTCGTATTCAAATGGAATGTTTTGAGAAATTTATTATGGACTTGAAACTAAAAAGCTAGTCATGTAAGTTTAGGGTTCTAGCTGATTCATTCATATGAAATAAAATTCTTTCTTTGACATTCAAACCTAGCCTTCTACTTCTAACATCACTAACTAATGGCTTAAACCATGGCAAATTAGAAACAGATGATGAAAAATACCAGAATGAAGGTCAGATGGGTCCAGGAAAGAACTTAAATAGTTAAAACCAAGTGTCCAGTCAAGCATGCTTGAGAGGTTCTGAACCAAAAATCTTCGATTCATCCAGTGTTAACAGCTTAAAATACTCCATTGGTCCAAGAAAATGCAGTGCTCATACATAGACTCAAAATGAGAAGTTTCAAAATGGCTGAAATAGTAGAAATCACAGCTAAAAAATGAAATAATGCTGGATCAGCAGAGAGTTCATGCAGATGTGACAGCACTTACAATCAGTGGGCATGTGGTTGCGAAAGGGAACAGATCACCAGGGGTTGAACATTTGAGTATCTCATCTCATCTCATTATCTCTAGCCGCTTTATCCTTCTACAGGGTCGCAGGCAAGCTGGAGCCTATCCCAGCTGACTACGGGCGAAAGGCGGGGTACACCCTGGACAAGTCGCCAGGTCATCACAGGGCTGACACATAGACACAGACAACCATTCACACTCACATTCACGGTCAATTTAGAGTCACCAGTTAACCTAACCTGCATGTCTTTGGACTGTGGGGGAAACCGGAGCACCCGGAGGAAACCCACGCGGACACGGGGAGAACATGCAAACTCCACACAGAAAGGCCCTCGCCGGCCCCGGGGCTCGAACCCAGGACCTTCTTGCTGTGAGGCAACAGCGCTAACCACTACACCACCGTGCCACCCATCCACATCAAAATCTTCAACCCAAATACTTTAAACTAGCAGTTATCAGACCTGTGATTAAAAAAAACCTGACCTTGACCCCTGTCCAACTATTGACCAATATCAAACCTCCCCATTATTTTCAAGACCCTTGGCCTTTCCTGATCTTTGGACCCACCTGAGCTATCCTGCTGATCTACTTCTGCCTGGAGTTCTTATCACTTCACTCCTGTGGAGGATGGCCCCATATTGACAGTCTAAAGATACACTACAAATAAGCCTTGTAGTTTTGCTATGATGGCTGAGAACTACAATTGCCATGATAACTAAGCTTACAACTTGAGGAAAACCATGGCCTAATGGTTAGAGGGGCAGCTTTAGGACCAAAAGGTTACTGGTTTGAATCCCTAGACCAGCAGGAATGGCTGATGTGCCCTTTAGTAAGGCACCTTACCCCCAACTGCTCTGGCTATGTTGTACAGTGTCTTGCAAAAGTATTGATCCCTGTTTTGTTGTATTACAAAATGGATTTTTGGGAGTTAGCACCATTTGATTTACACAATATGCCTACCACTTTAGAGGTGATTTTTTTTATTGTCACACAAACAATAAAATTCCAGAAATCTGGAATGTGCATAAGTATTCACCACCCAAAGTCAATACTTTATAGAGTCACCTTTTGCTACAATTACAGCTGCAAGTCTCTTGCAATATGTCTCTATTAGCTTAGCACATCTAGCCACTGGGATTTTTGCCCATTCCTCAAGGCAAAACTGCTCCAACTCTTTCAAGTTAGATGGGTTGCATTGGTGCGCAGCAATCTTCAAGTTATGCCACAGATTCTCAATTGGATTGAAGTCTGGGCTTCAATTAGGCCATTCCAAGACATTTAAATGTTTCCCTTTAAACCACTCCAGTGTAACTTTAGCAGTATATTTAGGGTCATTGTCCTGCTGGAATGTGAACCTTCATCCCAGTCTCAAACCTCTGGCTGACTCAAACAGGTTTTCCTCTAGAATTGCCCTGTATTTAGTGCCATCCATCTTTCCTTCAGTCCTAACCAGCTTTCCTGTCTCTGCAGATGAAAAATATCCCCACAGCATTATGCTGCCACCACCATGCTTCACTGTAGGAATGGTGTTCTCAGGGTGTTGGGTTTGCGCCACACATGGCATTTCCCATGATGGCCAAAAAGTTAAATTTTAGTCTCATCTGACCAGAAAATCTTCTTCCATGTGTTTGGAGGGTCTACCACATGCTGTTGGGCAAACTCCAAATGTGTTTTCTTAAGCAATGACTTTTTTCAGGCTACTCTCCCATAAAGCCCCACTCTATGGAGTGTATGGCTTAAAGTGGTCCTATGGACAGATACTCCCATCTCCGCTGTGGCTCTTTGCAGCTCCTTCAGTATTATCTTTGGTGTCTTTGTTGCATCTCTGATTAATGCCCTTCTTGCCTGGTCTGTGAATTTTGGTGGGTGGCCTTCTCTTGTCAGGTTTGTAATGGTGCCATATTCTTTCCATTCTGCTATAATGGATTTAATGGTGCTCCCTGGGATATTAAAAGTTTTGGATATTTTTTATAACCTAACTCTGATCTATAGTTCTCCACAACTTTGTCTCTGACATATTTGGAGTGCTCCTTGGTTTTCATCTTGCTTGCTTAATAGTGTGGCAGAGTCAGGGTCCTTCCAGAGCAGGTTGATTTATACAAACATTATGTGACAGATCATGTGACACTTGGACTGCACACAGATGGATCTTAATCAACTAATTATGTGACTTATGAAGTGAATTGATTGGACCAGCTCTTATTTAGGGGTTTCATACAAAAGGGGGTGAATACCTATTCATACTCCAGATTTTTTCTAATTTTTTTTATCTTTATTGTTTTTGTCACAATAAAACAACAATTTTCACCTTTAAAGTTGGACACATGTTATGTAAATCAAATGGTATTAACCCTCCAAAAATCAACTTTAATTCCATCTTGTAATGCAACAAAACAGAACAAACACAAAGGGGGATGAATACTTTTGCAAGACACTGTATGTTGCTCTGGATAAGAGTGTCTGCTAAGTGCCATTAATGTTGTCATGAACAATCTTGCACTCAAGTCACCATTAATGAACAGCTGATAACTTCAATAAAATAGACTTCATGTTAAAACTCTAATGCTATAACAAATTTCCAGGTTACACAGTTGCACTTTTTGACCATGTAGGACACTGTTGCAGCAAGGGTGTGGTCAAGCGTTGGTTGTGAATGGCGAGGAGTCAGGTTGAATGAGCAGGTCACATGTGACAAGTTACACCTGTGTCTAATTATTGGCTGTCTCTGAATGTGTGGCCAGTAATGAGAGACAGAACCGTGTTCCCCAACATGTGTGTGTGCGCATGTATATATGAGAAGTCACTGAAAAGTGAATGTTTAAAAATAATAAAGCACACCTTGATCTGTTGTGCCTCTCTCTGATTTCCTTATTGCTCCAATGTAAAAATCCTTATACTGTTGCCGAAACACAGGACTGAGGAACAAAACACAACCATGGAGTTTGAACCCCTCAGACAGCTCTTCCAGACACTCGCCAACAACCTCCAGTGCCAGCAGCAAGAACTCGTTGTGCTGTCTGTCAAGCAGGGGCAGCACTTCTGGGCTCTGCTTGAGGCCCAGGTGGAAGACTGGCAGGTGATTTGGAGCTTGGTCCAGTCAGCAGGTCCTCCAGCGGTTGCTTGTGTGGCTAGTGTGGCCGTCCACTTCATCATGATGGGACCACAGGACGACCCCAAAACCTTTGTGGAGCTGTTTGAGTGTGTCTCAGAGGTGAGCTCATAGCCAACCTCACAGTGGGTGGCATGCCTATTGCCACTCCTTTTGGGAGAAGCCCAGCTCCATCAGCATGCTGGAGAACCCTGACCTGAAGTGGGCTATAGTGCAGGCCGGCTGCAGCCCAAAAGAGCATCACCAGCGCTTCCGTACATTGGCATACGACAAAGTTGGCCACCCATTTGCGTATGTGCAACAGCTCTGGGATGCCTGCCAATGGTGGCTGCTGGCAGGTGAGTGCGACATAGAGGCCATCATCAATTGAGTGACACTGGAGCAGTTCGTCATCCAACTCCTACATGAGACACTGGCATGGATCCAGTGTCACCACCTGGAGTCGCTGGAGGAGGTGGTCTGGCTAGCACAGGACCACCCAATGGTGTTCCTGGGAGCAGGCACTCCCACAGCTTCTCTCTCTTTCTCTCCCCCTTCTCTCCTTGCCCCTCCCTTACCCCAGCCCCTTGGAAATGGGGGCCAACTCCCCCCAAACCTGCTCCCTGCACTTGTGTCTTTCCTCGTGCCTCTTCACCCCTTTCTCCTTCTGTGTCTGTGCCACTGCTAACTCCCTCTTTCTCTCTACAGGTGGATCCATCCATTCCCACCAAAATTGGGAGCAAGTCCAGGCAGGCCTGTTGGCACAACAAGAAGGCTGGGATTTCCCAGAATCGGTATTTCTGCAAATGGACGGGACTTCTGATTCACATTCCTGACACACCGCGGGCTTCCCCTGATTGAGCAGGAACATACCACATCTCTGTGAGTATTCAAGAGAGTACACATCAGGCTTTGGTGGATTCTGGTTGAAATCAGACCTCCAAACACCAAAGCCTGTTTTAGTGTGGGGCACTGGGGAAATGCATGATTGGGGAAGGTGAGGAGTGTACACAGGGATATTCACAAATAATGCCTAATCACTATCCTAATAATGCCTAATCTCTAGACTAATGCCTGTCACTATTCATTTCCAGGGAGAAAAGCATAGTGTGGAGGCAGTGGTTAGTCGGAGGCTCACCCATCCACTTATCCTGGGAACAGATTGGCTGGGATTAGAACATTAATAAAACAGTTAGTAGTGGATGGGTCCTGCATTAGCATTTCACAGGGGAATCCTGCTACAATGTTGGCTGGGGAGGCGGTCCTAGGGCAGTTTGTCTCAGCTCTGCGTCATGATGATACAGAGACGGGGGAGGGCACCACTCCTCCTCACTCTTTAGGGAATCCCTCAGGGGATTTCCCACTGGAGCAGATGCGAGACGAGACTCTGAGGCATGCTTTTGACCAAGTGAGAGTGATTGATGGTCAAAACCTCCAGCTTAATGTTGCACTTTCCTTTCCATATTTTTCCATTAGTAAGGATAGGCTACATCATCTGACACAGGACACTCAGACGATGGAAGAGACGACACAGTTGTTGGTCCCAAAGAGCCGTAGAGAACTTTTATTCTATGTGGCTCATCATAATCACATGGCTGGGCTTCTAGGTCAGGACAAAACACTAAATTGCATCATGGCCCATTTCTTTTGGCTAGGGATTCATGCTGATGGCTGCAGGTGGTGCACAGTTTGTTGCGAATGCCAGCTAGTAAATCCAGCAGCCACGCCAAAAGCGCCATTGCGCCCATTACCATTAATTGAGATCCCTTTCGAAAGAATTGGTAAGGATCTTGTTGAGCCATTAGATCCATGTATCTGTATGTGGTTATCACTTTGTATTAGTCATAGTGGATTATGCAATGCGATACCCGGGAGCAGTGCCTTTTTGCAATATCTTGGAATGTAGTGTTGCAGAGGCACTCTTCTACGTTATCTCCCGAGTTGGGATTTTGAAAGAAATCCTGACTGATCAAGGCACTACTTTTATGTCACATACACTATGTGAACTGTATGAATTATTGGGAACTAAACTTATTTGTATCAGTGTTTACCATCTGCAAACAAATGGGCTGGTTGAACAATTTAATCAAACACTTAAAAATATGATTCATAAGTTCTTTCAGGGTGATGCTAGAATAAAAATGGTGGGATAAGTAGCTAGATCCTCTGTTGTTTGCAGTGTACAAGGTCCCACAAGACTCCACCAGGTTTCCCCATTCGAATTGCTGTATGGGCACAAGCCCCATGGAGTCTTAGAATTCATTAAAGAAAAATGGGAGGAGGGACCTTCTCAAAGCAAAAATGAAATTCAGTACATTTTTTACCTGAGAGCAAAACTCTATGCACTGAGTTATATAACCCAGGAGAATTTGCTACAGGTGCAAGAATGTCGATCCCGCCTGTACAACAGCCAAGAGAATTTGCACCAGGAGAAAAAGTGCTCATTTTACTGCCCACTTCAAGCTCAAAATGACTTGGCAAGTGGCAAGGGCTCTTTGAAGTCACATGGTGAGTAGGGGAAGTCAATTATGAGGTCAGGCACACAGATAGGGGCAATGCATGTCAAATTTACCACCTCAATCTTCTAAAACCGTGGAGAGAGGAGGTTCCTGTGGCTCTGGTGATGGTTGTTCCAGAGAGTGTGGAGCTGGGACCTGAAGTAAGTCCAAAAGATGTGGCCCAATTCACCCTGGTCCCTTGTGGAGACCACCTCTAATTGTCCCAGAGAGCACAGCTTATCAGGTTGTAGGAGGAATTCTGTGATGTGTGTTTCACCTCTGCTTGGTCACACTGACCTCATAGAACACCATATAGAGACTCCCCCAGGTGTGATGATGCAGAGCCGCCTGTATCAGCTCCCTAAGCACAAAAAAAAAAATGTGGTTTGGGATGAACTCAAGGCAATGTTTAACATGGGATTAATTGAGGAGTTGCACAGCGACTGGAGCAGCCCAGTGGACTTAGTTCCTAAGACCGATGGGTGGTCTGGTTCTATGTGGACTATAGAAAAGTCAATGCGGTGTCTAAATTTGATGCATATCTGATGCCTCACATTGATGAACTGCTCAGTCATGACTCGCTTTTATTTGAGACTGGATTTGACAAAGGGATATTGGCAGATCCCCTTGACTCCATTGTCTCTCTTTCTCTCTCTTTTAGTTCATCTCGTACAGTCAACCTGTACATCAGGCAGCAAGACATCGCCAATCATTCCGGTTTTGAGCATAGTCGCCTGCATCTTCCCAGGTGATGTTGAGTTGCTTCAGATCTTCTTTGAAGGTGGCACGCCATTTCTTCTTGGGTCACCTTTTCTTCCTTCATCCCATTGGTGGTACCCACTGTATAGCTGTCTTGGGTATTCATTCTTCTGGCAGTTGGAAAACATGACCTGCAAGTCTAACTCTTCTTTCTGCCACAATCTCTTGCAGACTGTGTAGATTGGCTCTTTTCAGGACTTCAGAATTTGTGATTCTGTCCCTGTAGGTGATCTTGAGTATTCTGTGCAGACACCACTGGTGGAACACGTTCAACTTCTGCGTGATCTTGGCAGTAATTTTCCAACTTTCTCCTGCGTAGACTGCTGTTTGCAGGACAATGCTCTGGTACAGCAGGATCTTCATATGGTCGCTAATCAAAGTACTGTCCCAGATCTTGTTCATTCTTCTAAACGATTGTGGCAGTATGCAGTGATTTGTCTTAGTGACGTTCAGCTGGGTTCCGATCCCAGCCAATTGCTGCATGAGAATGCTGTATAAAGGTGAGCAGAGAGCATGTGTCTGTCTCTTGCTTGCCAGAGGCTGGGTTACGTCATGTCCCGGTGTCTTCTACTTCTGCTTTTGTGTGGCGACAGGTAGGCTGTTGGTAGCAGCTGCCTTCTCTCCCCCCGTTGTCTATTCAGTGCTCATTTTAGTCATTTTTGTGTTATAGAAGCTTGCTTGGGTGTTGTTGCTGGCTGCATGCTTCTCACTGCTCCTTATACCTCTCACTGTTCGCTACTGGTAGGTTTGCTATTTTTATGTGTCCTTTGTTGTGGCGTTGCACGTGTAGCAACCTGTGTGTTTGTTTACAGGTAGCTCTCGTGTAGCATTGCTCTCTTTGCTCCACGCTGTGTTGTTTTGGGCTGCCTGACTGGTATGTAGTGCGGTGGCTTTAGCTTCCTTCTTCACCCATTGTAAGTTGCTTATGTTTGTATTTGTTTTGTATTGCAGGGTAAAGGTAGTCTAGCAGCGGCATAAAGCCGGCAACCCTGCGAGAAACCACTGCTGTTTTGCTTTGAGATGCTTTGTCTTAAGCTGTTTTGCTTTGTGTTATTTTGTTTCATGTTACTTTGCACCGCGTTGTGCTGCTTCGCTTTGTTTTGTGTTGGGTATGCACGGCTTTGCCACGGCCGACTTGGCTTTTGGTTGCCTTGTGTGATGCTGACTATTTAGCTGGCCAGTTGCTTCCGTGGCTTGCCGGTGCTCCCCAGGCGAAGCTGTGGCTTAGTAACACTGTCTTTTAATTAAGTCAAGCCACGTCTTATGTGTGTGTGTATGCGTGTGTGAGAGAACAGTGTGGTGATTTAGTTATTCTGTTCTTTTGTTATTTGTGTTTGTTTATTGGTATATTTTTTGTTTTCTTTGTTATTAAATAGTTTTTTTTTTTTTTTTTTTAACTCGTTGCTCTCTGGTTTCCCTCCCCCCTATTCAGGTGCTGAGTCTTTGGTGGTGGATTGGCGTCCTGGTGGTGTCCCTTTTTTGTGTTTTGCACTTGAGTTGATTTTGCTTTATTTTTAGTCTTATGTGTGGTGTTCCTGGGGTCCCCTTTCCTTTGGACAGCCCCTCACCGTAAGTCTCAGCCCTGATTGGTTCCCTTCTTTGAGAGAGAGATTTTATTTTATTTTTTTTAAGTATTATGTAATTAATAAAAAGTATATTTTTTTTATTGGAACTATGTCTCTGCCTCTTTGCTGGCGGACCTGAGTGCCTTTCCCTTTTGTTGTGGTTTTGGGGTTTTTATAATTTAAATTATTTCTCTGGGCGAAATTCCCAGGGTGGCGTAGTTTGGCAATCTTAAAATTTTATACTGCCTTATCTAACTCTTTTTATATCATGCCTTGTGCCGCCACACGCTGCTGCTGCACACCTGAGTCTGGAGTTGACATCTGTGTCTGTATCCCCCTCTTTAGCAATAATGCTGCCAAGGTAGGTGAAGTTGGTGATGTCTTCAACAGGTTCTTGATTCACAAGAATTTGTGTCTCTCTTTGCCCAGTGACCTGCATCACCTTGGCTTTCTTGGAGCTGATCCTTAGGCCCGCCTTTGCCACTTCTTCAGCCAATCTGGTCGTCATTTGTTGGAGCACTCGGTGTGACTCTGCCAGGAGCGCAATATCATCTGCAAAGTCCAGGTCTGTTAGATGTCTTCCTACAGTCCACTGTATTCCAGCTGTTGATCCATTCATAGCTTTCTGCATGACAAAGTCAATGACCAGAAGAAACAGGGGTGACTGGAGACAGCCTTGTCTCACTCCTGTGATGATTTTGAAGAATTCTGTATTGCCACTTTTGGTTCTCACACAGTAACTTGAGTTGGCATACAGACTCTTGAAGATGGAGATGTAGTCTTCTGGGATGCCATATGCCTTGGCAATGCTCCACAGTGTTTCTCTATATACACTGTCAAAGGCTTTTTTGAAATCGATGAAGTTGATGACCAGTGATTGCTGGAATTCTATGCACTGCTCCACAATGTTTTGTAGTACAGATATCTGTTCAATGCATGATCTTCCTGCCTGGAATCCTGCCTGTTCTTCCCTGAGTATTTCATCCAGCGCTTCTTTCAAATGTTGCAGCAAGACTGAGCAGAAGACCTTGCCTGGCACTGACAGTAAGGTGATACCCCTCCAGTTACTGCAATTGCTGAGACTGCCTTTCTTTGGCAGCTTAACTATGATAACCCTTTGTCCACTCTTCTGGTACTGCTCTGTTTTCCCAACAGGTATTACAGTTTGTTTAGCTCTTGAACCATGAGGTTTCCTCCATTCTTCAGTAGCTCAGCCAAGATCTGATCCAGTCCTGGAACTTTATTGTTCTTTGAGTTTTTGAGAGCCTGGAGCTCGTTACTTGTAACTCCAAGCTGTTCTCCCATCTGGTTAGCTACTGTGAGGGTATCAGTTGGTTCAGGCTGATTCAGAGTCTCCTTGAAGTGTTTTACCCAGTGTATGTTCTGTTCTTTTTCTGTCAGCAAGATCTTCCCACTCTAATCTTTCACCAGCATACTGGCTTTGGAACCAGTCAGATTTCTCACTATGCCATACAGTGTCCTGGTGTTAGTTCTACTTGCTGCTTCTTGGGCTTCGCCGATCTTCCCTTTTGTCCATGCCTTCTTATCTCTCCTACAACTTCTTTTCACCAGTCTGTTGTCAGCTTGATAGTTGTTCATAGCCATTTGGCAATTCTGTTCAGTTCTTGCCTGGTCTTTTCTCTGTTTCAGCTCTTTTCTCTCATCTATCAGCTTCCAAGTTTCAGGTCTTATCCATCTTTTCCTTTTAGTGTCTCTTCTTCTTCCAATGATTATTTTGGCACTCTCTACTACTGCTTTTTGAAATATGTTCCATTGTTCCTCCAGATCTTTTGCCTGTTGCAGTGCTTGGAACCTGTTGGTGACTTCCAGTTGAAAACTCCTCAACATTGGGCCTCCTTCAGTCTTTCCACTGCAAATGGTCTATCTACTTCTTTCTCTGTCAGCTTTTTAAACTTCAGTTGCAGCACTGCCCAAAGAAGATGATGGTCTGATCCTGTGTCTGTGCCTCTGCACACTTTGACATCTTTCAATGATGAGCGCAATCTCATACTGATGCAGACGTAGTCGATTTCATTCTCAGTACTTCCATCTGGTGAACTCCAGGTCTTCTTGTGGATGCTACAGTGAGCAATGAAGGTGTTACCAATGCTCAGACCATTGATATTGCAAAAAATCAGGAGTCGCTCACCATTGTCTGTTGTCTGCCACCCTGCCGCATGGGGGCCTTTCACATGTTTGAAACCAGTTCTGTTACTATCCAGTTGTACATTCCAATCCCCAATGACCATCTTGACATCATGACTGGGAACTTCACTATACATGTCTTGTAGTTGTTCATAAAATGCATCCTTGTCAGCATCTTCTGCATCTTCAGTTGGTGCATACACTTGGATCACTGTGGCCTTTGAGAATCGGGTCATGAACTGAGCTGTTATAATTTGGTCACTCACAGCTCTCCAACCTATTAGTGCTTTAGCAGCCTTAGCATCAAGTATCAGCCCTACACCATGAATGTGTTGGTCCTCGTGGCCAGAATACAAAATTGTCTTATTCTCACTGCAGATCTTTCTACTTTCCATCTAGCACATTTTGCTTACTCTCAGAATACTCAGTTGGGAGTGGTCAAATTCGTGAAGCAGCTGGGCCAATGTTCCACACTGGTATAGGGTTTGAAAATTCCAGGTGGCAATTTGGGTTTTTTGTTTGGCGCTCAGAATCAAACTCTTCATCAGGGGCTGGGCAACCTCTCAACTTTCCCCCTTTCCTGTCATAACTTGGGGTGAGTCTTCCTCTTCATGGTGGATATTATTGGCAATTCTTCTTGCTGTTTCTGTAGCAGTTGTAATTTTCCCCACATCAGTGGTTCTGGTGGTGCATTGCTAGCCTGCCAACCACCCTCCTCCTTTCCCATCCAGGCTTAGGACCAGCAATGGCGGAGTTCCTTAACTCCATTATGCCAGGAAAAAAATGGCCTTTTTCACTCTGCTTAGTTTACACCACGGGCGATTGCTCTAAGACAACGAGGGAGGCTCAGCCTCCTCTAAAAATGACAAACATCGTGTTGGATGAATTGCGCTAGGCTTATGTTATAGCCGACCTTATAACATTGCTATTTCAGATCCAGAATCATAGAAATATATGTGCTCAACCCAAGTACAGTGCGAAATCATTCCGTTATAACTTTCCCCAGTTCGCCTAATGTGTGCGTGAATTTTTCCCCCTCGTGACAATGCGATGCAGCCCAGCCTCAGTGGACTTCAATGGCATTTGGGAGCTATGCGCTTTTCAATATCAAAATGCAAGACGATTATTGGACAAATACTGTGAAAACGCCCACCCACGGACTCCCACGGACTCCCAGCCTCACAGTGGGAGGGACATGGCAAAGCTTTCCGTGAGGAGACTGGTGATTGGTGAAAGCAGCCGGATATTTTCTTTGACAGCTCGTTTCAAATATAGACAGGCAGCGGTGAATTTCAGTACAGTTCCATGCGGATTCGCAAGTGGTGTGGTGTATTGTAAGAGATCAGCTTACATTTTGATTTCATTCATTACATACAGTTTCTACCAGCTTTTTTAGTTTGTATATATTTTCATTGTAAATAAAGTGTAAATATAGCGTTGTCAAGTTTGCTATCTTAGTTTCAGAAATTTCGTTTATTTGAGTGACTGAACTTGAACTTGAGGGGGCTAGTCAGCTAGCAAGAAAGCTGCACACGGATGCCAAGCATTGCTGATTTAATTTTGGCGAAGCCATTTGCCAGTCTTCCTTTCGAGGAAAAAATTAAAATTAAAGAGGAGGGTAGACCAACGCCTCAAATTGACTTGGTGAAAAAGGTAGGGAATAATACTTGTTCCTTTCAGCTCTCCTGATACGAGAAAGTGAATTGGCTAACAGTAAGTGGCCCACATCAACAACAGTAAATAGGCTACTTTAGTAATATGTCATGAATGGACCAAAAATATAGAATCTATTTAAAATGTTTATGCTGAGTATATTAGATTGGAATATATATTTCTCTGGATATGAATTAAACACAGCTACAATTTGGAAAACATTTTTAAACAAAAACACAGCTGAGAACATTTCACACTACAGACCTGGATTAAAAGTGAAGGGTTATCAAAATTGTCAATAAAACATTTCTCTGTCAAAATAAGTAAAATATAGGGAAAGTGTCATTGAATGAAATGTGTGGCACCCAGCTCTATGTTTGGCTCCCCAAGGTCAGTGCTTGTGCCTATTCCAGAACACTCTGCTGTTACTGCTGAGGTTCCTGACAAAGAGCTGCTTTCAATAATGATGTTTTTAAACAACATGCCACAATTTTAAAATATAAAATGTTAAAATATACCCCCCCCAACACCACCATCATGTATATTGGACAGTAGGCTAATGGGCCAAAAGAACCAGTTATTTCACAGTTTGTGACCCTGCCAACAATCAGCCAGATCAGAGGCAAGAGTATGGGCAAAATTTATGTGTTTTTTCTTTTTTCTTTTAAAATCTGGAAATCTCGTAACCGACCAGCCTCCCCTGTTTGAAAGACTACCAGCCGCCACTGGTTTATACCAATTTGTCACCCTTCTGTTTGGGTTGTTTTGGGATCCAATGACGTTTCAGGGTTTCATGGACTGAATCCTCTGTCCCCACAATGCATATGCTGCTGCCTAATTTGACGACATTATTATTTATAGTACAACCCCGATTCCAAAAAAGTTGGGACAAAGTACAAATTGTAAATAAAAATGGAATGCAATAATTTATAAATCTCAAAAACTGATATTGTATTCACAATAGAACAGAGACAACATATCAAATGTCGAAAGTGAGACATTTTGAAATTTCATGCCAAATATTGGCTCATTTGAAATTTCATGACAGCAACACATCTCAAAAAAGTTGGGACAGGGGCAATAAGAGGCTGGAAAAGTTAAAGGTACAAAAAAGGAACAGCTGGAGGACCAAATTGCAACTCATTAGGTCAATTGGCAATAGGTCATTAACATGACTGGGTATAAAAAGAGCATCTTGGAGTGGCAGCGGCTCTCAGAAGTAAAGATGGGAAGAGGATCACCAATCCCCCTAATTCTGCGCCGACAATTAGTGGAGCAATATCAGAAAGGAGTTTGACAGTGTAAAATTGCAAAGAGTTTGAACGTATCATCATCTACAGTGCATAATATCATCAGAAGATTCAGAGAATCTGGAAGAATCTCTGTGCGTAAGGGTCAAGGCCGGAAAACCATACTGGGTGCCCATGATCTTCGGGCCCTTAGACAGCACTGTATCACATACAGGCATGCTTCTGTATTGGAAATCACAAAATGGGCTCAGGAATATTTCCAGAGAACATTATCTGTGAACACAATTCACTGTGCCATCCACCATTGCCAGCTAAAACTCTATAGTTCAAAGAAGCCATATCTAAACATGACCCAGAAGCGCAGACGTCTTCTCTGGGCCTAGGCTCATTTAAAATGGACTGTGACAAAGTGGAAAACTGTTCTGTGGTCAGACCAATCAAAATTTGATGTTCTTTATGGAAATCAGGGACGCCGTGTCATTTGGACTAAAGAGGAGAAGAACGACCCAAGTTGTTATCAGTGCTCAGTTCAGAAACCTGAATCTCTGATGGTATGGGGTTGCATTAGTGCATGTGGCATGGGCAGCTTACACATCTGGAAAGACACCATCAATGCTGAAAGGTATATCCAGGTTCTAGAGCAACATATGCTCCCATCCAGACGACGTCTCTTTCAGGGAAGACCTTGCATTTTCCAACATGACAATGCCAAACCACATACTGCATCAATTACAGCATCATGGCTGCATAGAAGAAGGGTCTGGGTACTGAACTGGCCAGCCTGCAGTCCAGATCTTTCACCCATAGAAAACATTTGGCGCATTATAAAATGGAAGATATGACAAAAAAGACCTAAGACAGTTGAGCAACTAGAATCCTACATTAGACAAGAATGGGTTAACATTCATATCCCTAAACTTGAGCAACTTGTCTTCTCAGTCCCCAGACGTTTACAGACTGTTGTAAAGAGAAAAGGGGATGTCTCACAGTGGTAAACATGGCCTTGTCCCAACTTTTTTGAGATGTGTTGTTGTCATGAAATTTAAAATCACCTAATTTTTCTCTTTAAATGATACATTTTCTCAGTTTAAACATTTGATATGTCATCTATGTTCTATTCTGAATAAAATATGGAATTTTGAAACTTCCACATCATTGCATTCCATTTTTATTTACAATTTGTACTTTGTCCCAACTTTTTTGGAATCGGGGTTGTAATAATTGGCAGCAGCACTTAAAACATCTAAGGGCTGTCCTGAGGTCACTGAGGCATACAGGGCTCATGACAAACCCAAAAAAGTGTGCAATTGGATGGGTAGAAGTATGGTATCTGGGCTTCCACTTGGGTCATGGGCAGGTGTGTCCCCAAATTGATAAGACTGCAGCAATTGTGGCCTGCCCAAGACCTAAAGCCAAAAAGGGGGTGAAGCAGTTCCTGGGGCTGGCTGACTATTATAGGTGGTTTGTGCCTAACTTTTCAGACATCACCAGCCTGCTGACTGACCTCACTAAAAAGGGGGCACCAGATCTGGCCCAGTGAACAGGGCCATGCAAATGGGCTTTTGCTCAAGTTAAAGCGGTTTTATGTGGGGGCCTGCTGTTGCATTCACTTGACTTTTCTCTCCCTTTTGTTTTGCAGACTGACGTGTCAGACAGAGGGCTGGGGGTTGTTTTGTCCCTTATGGTGGATGGGGAGGAGCACCTGGTGCTGTCCATCAGCTGCAAGCTCTCAATGCAAGAGCTGAAGTACAGCACCATTGAGGAGTGTTTGGCCATCAAGTCCTCACTCTCCAGTACTACCTGCTAGGATGCTCATTCACCCTCTGCTCTGACCATGCCCCTCTTCAGTGGCTCCAACACATGAAGGATGCCAACGCGCAGATCACTCATTGGTATCTGGCTCTTCAGTCCTTTAAATTCGAGGTGGTCCACAGGCCAGGGACGCAGATGGTGGTGGCGGATTACCTCTCTCACCAGAAGTGGAGTCAGTAGCAGGCTGGACGGCTCCCTGACCTGAGTAGAGCGGTGGGATTATGTGGCAGCGAGGGTGTGGTTGAGTGGTGGCTGTGAAAGGTGAGGAGTTAGGGTGAACAAGCAGGTAACATGTGATGAGTTACACCTGTGTCTAATTACTGGCTGTCTATGAATGTGTGTCTTTGTGTGTCTTAAAAGTAGCCAGTAATGAGAGAGAACCATATTCCCCAACATGTGTGTGCGTGTATATGTGAGAAGTCACTGAGAAATGAATGCTTAAAAATAATAAAGCACACCTTGATCTGTCGCACCTGTCTTTAAGTTCCTCATTGCGCCATCATAAAAACCCTTACAGACACACTTATAGAAGCAATTTATTTATAATCACACTATCTGTTATCACCCAAATGAGGATGGGTTTGCTTTTGAGTCTGATTCCTCTCAAGGTTTCTTCTTCATTTCATCTCTGGGAGTTTTTCCTTGCCACTAACACCTCAGGCTTGCTTATTTGGGATAAATAACTTGGGGATAAATGTATTAGTTCATATGTTTAAAATTTTTATTTTTCTGTAAAACTGCTTTGTGACGATGTCTATTGTTAAAAGCGCTATACAAATCAATGAATAAATAAAACAAAATAAATAATTGAAGAGATATAAGGTTTCCTGAGACCACTACAAGCAGAATGTAAAATTGTGTTGAATTCCTATTCATGTACATCATTCTGTTGAAATTAATTTGAAGGGCTTCTACAAATACTACTGTACCTACATATTAATGTATATTTTGATCATGTACTTGGAATGTTTTGAATTACAACAGTTGAAACACTATCACTGGAGTTAAGAATTCTCTCAATTAAAAACTTTCATCTTGATAAGAGGGATGTGCTATGTGGGAATGTTTTACATGTGACACTGTCTTATAGCTCCGGAGGCTGACTGTATGTACTCATGTCTACTACTATTAAACTAACAAAAAATAAACTGTTTCTTCATAAGTTGACTCTGCCAGTCCAAGGTACTATTGTCACAAAAATACAACAGCAAGTTGTCTTCATGTAACAATGAAAAGCAATAATATTTGTTTTTTGCATTTCATGAAGTTTTACCTCTGTTTTTCACTCTGGTATAGAATCTTCTCTATTTTCTACAAGCCATATTTAAACAAACAAACAAACAAACAAACAAACAAACAAACAAACAAACAAACACAAAAACCCACTAAGATGAGAACAAAATTAAGAAAAAAAGTGGAGTTGTCAAGATTGTGAGCAGGTGGTTTGTAACCTTATTAGACATTATGAGAAGCAGCTCAGTGCTACTATTTATTTTAGGATATAAATTGCAGGGGCAAAGGATGATAAATTTAGAGACCAGTATTTTGTAGAAACATTGCAGTCATTACAAAAAATATTTTATATATTCATTTTTTCCTCATTTTCATGCACGAAGCTTATTAGTCTGGAGTTTATTGTAAGTGATCTATAAGTGGTTCTCTCCTGAGGTTCAGAATAAAAGCACCTGACGAGTTTTTAAATTTTCACTCATCTGCTAAACATCTGCACAAATTTACTTGGCCTTATTTACAAACATTGATATGTGAAGTATCAAAATACTCATCAGATGAACAGCTTGTAGGGTCTTGAGTGTTTAATGATCAGCAGAATATCACAGCAGCTCCTACAACAGAGGTTTTTAAAATGCTAATCATGTGGATATGACAGTGTGAGGTACAATGCCGGGGTGGCCCTATATTTAGCCGGGACCATCCCCGGCCCAAACCATCAATGGTAGCCTGCTTGGAGCATGGGGAAAATAATTTTCACTAATTTTGGTCACTGATCTTATTCTTGCATTAATCATCAATTCAACTGCACTCTGCATTTTCACATGGCAGCCCAGACGCCGACAGCATCGCAGCAGATTAAATAGGCGCTACCAAATAAGGAAATTCTCCCCTCCCCTCTATTGCAGTTGGTTTGGTCCAAGACTCCTCCTCTGTATTGCGGGGAACTTAAACAACATTGGCGCGAAACAGCACGCTTCAGTGATGGAGGGCAGAAAGAGGCCAGGTGGAACCGAAAGGGCGAAGCTTAAAAAAAGGAAGGAGGTGGCAGCAAAATGTGCCAAATTGACAGATATGTTCTCAAGACCAGCTGGTAGGTTACGAAAGATATGGAGTATGATAACCCTGTTTGTCGATTTTATCAGTCTATGCTAGGCCTATAATGTGTCAGTAGTTTGCGATGTCAATTCAGCTTTTTGATGTCATGTAAAATCTCGCAATTTACACGGTATAGATGTGGTGTATGTCTTAATTCTAAGAAGAACCGGACATTGCTTTACATCCCAGTTATTAACAATTTTAGATGAACAGGTCCCAAATGTGCTGTTGCGCGTTATTTCCTCATCCAGCCTATTTCATCTCGCTGTCACACCGTGCATTTCCACAGGCGTGCGCACATTGTGGTTATGAACACATAGGCCTAGAAGTCATATTTGATGTTAAATAATTGTTGTTAAATATATAACTTAGAAGAGGTGTATGCGTATGCCAATATTCTAAGCAGAATCGAACACTTGCTTTAGCCTACATTTCATTTAACCATTTTTGAGTTGCCTAATGCGCCCTCACGCTTTATCTGCCAGTTGCTGAGTACCCAGCATTGTTGATTTGCCATTATTTTCGAGGCGTATGCGGCATGTAATGCACAAGCATTGGTTCAAATGCACGCGAGAACCTATATTGTTAAAGTGAAGTGAAGTTTACCTGAATTTAAACCAAATAAAAAGCATTGTGAAAGAACAGTTATTTGTTTTATCTTTTTTAATGTATTCAAATTCCTCCTCCATTTCAAAGTGGCCTGAATGTGAATTAAACTCCCGGACTGAAAACAGGGCCCACTCCGGCCCTGGTGAGGTAATAAAGATTTCAACTGAAATGTTCAAAATGAAGCTTCACTCAGTAACAATGTGAGAGATGGGAAGCAAACATACTGTAACTGCATGTAAAGATAACTGCAAACACTATGTAGTTCAGGAACAGCCATCTTAAAAATGCAGCATTTGGGAACTATCTATGATAAACTGCACACAAGACACACAAAAAATCATTCTGCTGTCTGCTAAGATCTGTAATCGGGTCAATAAGCTGTTGACACAGTAATTGGGAAGAGGAGGTTTGAGACTGTGCACATGAAGAAAGATGCTATGCTCTACACCTGGAGCATTAAGATTCTGCCCGAGTGCCTCCTGGCTGACCTTGAAGCTGCTGCTGTGCCAAGCTTGATCCCATCATATCTTGCCAGTAAAATCAGACCAGGAAAGGTGACCTCTTGCTGTGAAATCAAGTGGCAGAATTATTGATATTTTCCCAACAATGCTGAGTTTACCCCCAACTCCCTGATAAGAAGAGATTAGATGCACTAGCACATGTCAATGTCACAGAGGTTCAAGAGGGAGAGTATATATACATATACAGTACGTGTGTGTGGAGTGGAGTAATTTAGCATCTAGTGAAACACGTCACTTGTTAAATCCTGCTGGGGAAGCTGTGACAGGGTAAAAGGGCCACTGTACCTTTAACTGTCAGCGGTGGCCGATAATTTCTTGATTAAATATTCAGAGCAGCATTCACCCCCCACTTGTGTGTGATTATATGGGTCAAGAAGTAGAGGAGTCATGACACTGATGAATGGTTATGCACCTACAGGGTTCATATTATGATTCTTTAATTTGGTTGAACAGTGGTGTTATACAGCAGTATAACACCTAACTACCACTGGATTTATTCTTTATTGCTAAGAGAGGTCATTTTATAGAAACAAAGGTTCTTCACATGTTCCTTTATATTGCACAAAAACCTTATAAAACACACTGTGAATTATTTACCATCAATTTCATTATCCCCTCCTAGAACTGCCACCTTATTGTGGTGGAGGGGTTTGTGTGCTTGAATGATCCTAGGAGCTATGTTGTCGGGGGCATTATGCCCCTGGTAGGGTTTCCCAAGGCAGACAGGTCCTAGGTGACAGGCCAGACCAAGAGCAGTTCACCAAAAAACCCCTATGGAGAAAAAATCCAGGACCGTGACGTCGCCCGGTAGGACGCAGCCGGGGCCCCACCCTGGAGTCAGGCCCGGGGTTGGGGCTCGTATGCGAGCGCTTGGTGGCCGGGCCTTTGCCCATGGGGCCCGGCCGGGCTCAGCCCGAAGAGGTGATGTGGGCCCGACCTCCTGTGGGTTCACCACCCACAGAGGTAGCAGTAGGGGTTTGGTGCAATGTGGATTGGGTGGTAGTCGAAGGCAGGGGCCTCGACGACCTGATCCCCGGACACAGCGGCTGGCTGTTGGGACATGGAATGTCACTTCGCTGGGGGGGAAGGAGCCTGAGCTTGTGCGGGAGGTTGAGAGGTACCGGCTAGAGATAGTCGGGCTCACCTCCACGCATAGCTTGGGCTCTGGAACCCAGCTCCTCGAGAGGGGCTGGACTTTCCACTTCTCTGGAGTCGCCCGTGGTGAGCGGCGGCGGGCTGGTGTGGGCTTGCTTATAGCTCCCCAGCTCAGCCGCTATGTGTTGGAGTTTACCCCAGTGAACGAGAGGGTCGCCTCTCTGCGCCTTCGGATTGGGGAGAGGGCTCTTGCTGTTTGCATGTCTTTGGACTGTGGGGGAAACCGGAGCACCCGGAGGAACCCACACGGACATGGGGAGAACATGCAAACTCCACACAGAAAGGCCCTTGCCAGCCACGGGGATGCACACACACACACACACACACACACACACACACACACACACACACACACACACACCTGTTTTTTTTTTTTTTTTGAGAATCCAGCAGAGGAAATCTCCCCTCGACCCAGTGGGTAGTCTGTGTGGTCTATATGCAGCAGTGGCTGAGTGCTGAGAAATGTCAGGGGGATGTTTTAAAATAGAAATGTTAAACAGAAATTGTATTTGCACAAGAGCCACACAGAGAGTACAGGCACATTAGCTCAGAACAAACTTCCCTGTAATGGACGAAAGCAATCTACATGCTCCCCAGCCAGCAGAAATGCATGGAAGCTCAAGGCCAGGATAAACCCACCACTCAAGCTTGGGTCTGGAGCATGACCACAACCTTAAACTAGAAGACAGGTTCAACAATGATTTTGGGGTGGGGACCAAAATTCTAGGTGTATCTGTATTTGTGTCTGTTTAGAAGGTATTCTTTGTTTGGTCTAAATAATGTACAACCCCGATTCCAAAAAAGTTGGGACAAAGTACAAATTGTAAATAAAAACGGAATGCAATAATTTACAAATCTCAAAAACTGATATTGTATTCACAATAGAACATAGACAACATATCAAATGTCGAAAGTGAGACATTTTGAAATTTCATGCCAAATATTGGCTCATTTGAAATTTCATGACAGCAACACATCTCAAAAAAGCTGGGACGGGGCAATAAGAGGCTGGAAAAGTTAAAGGTACAAAAAAGGAACAGCTGGAGGACCAAATTGCAACTCATTAGGTCAATTGGCAATAGGTCATTAACATGACTGGGTATAAAAAGAGCATCTTGGAGTGGCAGCGGCTCTCAGAAGTAAAGATGGGAAGAGGATCACCAATCCCCCTAATTCTGCACTGACAAATAGTGGAGCAATATTAGAAAGGAGTTCGACAGTGTAACATTGCAAAGAGTTTGAACATATCATCATCTACAGTGCATAATACCATCAAAAGATTCAGAAAATCTGGAAGAATCTCTGTGCATAAGGGTCATTCCTATCCCTAAACTTGAGCAACTTGTCTCCTCAGTCCCCAGACGTTTACAGACTGTTGTAAATAGAAAAGGGGATGTCTCACAGTGATAAACATGACCTTGTCCCAACTTTGAGATGTGTTGTTGTCATGAAATCTAAAATCACCTAATTTTTCTCTTTAAATGATACATTTTCTCAGTTTAAACATTTGATATGTCATCTATGTTTTATTCTGAATAAAATATGGAATTTTGAAACTTCCACATCATTGCATTCCGTTTTTATTTACATTTTGTACTTTGTCCCAACTTTTTTGGAATCAGGGTTGTATTACTACTGAGTTCATACCTAATATGCATCAGTAAAGTTTGGGAACATTAAACTAAGCTAAATCCACAAAGGGACACTGGATCAACTCGAGTGGCCTTGTACTGAGTGTCCTTGTACTTATAGATTGAACAGGCATCTCTATCTTTTTCACTTTCATTTATTTTCAAAATGTATATAAGGAGTAAAACACAATGCAGCATGCTTTTATAGAAAAAAAATAGTGACGAGATAGTGTGATGTATCACAAAGGAAAGGAAAATAAAGTTGATTCCTTTCCTATAACAGCATGTCCCGAAGTGTTTTATTTCTCTTAAATCATAGCAATTTGACAACAATTAAAATTTTCATTGACTAAAGAATAACTCTTCATAGTTTATCACTTTGTAGTGACATCTAATGTTGAGGAAACAAGTTATTTTCTATTATTGCTTTTGTTATGACTATAAACAGGCCATTTTTCCATCTCTCTCTTTTTAGGCTAATAAGAAATAAATGCAATTTGTCACATAACTAAGAAACTGCAAAGCACAAGGTCCTCTGTTAGATATTTCTATATAGAAACTTAATCAACACCTTCTTATCATCACATTTGACAATTGAACAGTGATGTCATACAAGGATAACCTCTACACTGATAACTTATATTAAACATGATTAAATAAGGGCACATTATGCTGGAACTTAGCTGTCCTGTCCTGCATCAGTGACACAGTAATAGATATTAACGATACAATAATAGATAGTTATAGTCGGAAATGAGATGGTCTAAAGACCTTTGCTATGTTGTTTTAACACTTTACTGCATCTTTGTCCTATTGACATTATACCATTGCTTATAGCTGTGAATGACAATGTGTGTTTGATTTCATGGACATTTATTTTAAACTTTCTGCTTTGTAGGTGCTAGTTCTTTGATTCTGGCTTTAAAATGTTAGGGGACGTGACATGAAACATGTAAAACTAATTTAAATTCAAGGGGAAAAAATCAATATATTAACATCATGCCCACATTTATAATGTTTTAAGCATGTAACAAAGCCTTCAGTTTAAAGGTCATAGGCAAGGGTCAGAGATGGAACATACGGTAGAATATCAACTTTATTTTCTAGAAGAATGACCCAAAAAGCAAATTCAATCTTCCTGGTGTCTAATTTGCACCCTAAAATTGAATAAAACGGTTAAAATATACTGGTTTGCACAAGTTCCGAAGGTTTGTTTACACCTCACTTATGTGCACTTTTACTGCCAGGGGGCAGTCGTTGTAACATCATTCAAGGCAAACAGACTGGGAGCAGTTCTGTGTTTACTTGCGAACCGAGCACACATGTATGGACTTTGGTCGTGAGAGGTTGTGTAAAATGTCTGAAAGTGATAGTGATTTTGAGGTAGGAACTCTCCAAATTGAATATCGAGAGGTGAAACCATATATGTATGAACCTATGGCCATTGCGAAGCCATAGTGGATATAGGTAATGATTACTTGACAGTGCGCCGGTAGGCCACATTAGCCTGCCATCCACGGTATTTCCCAGTGTCAATATATTGGGCCTGACATCTCATCTCGTCTATCAATGATTTTTTTCAACTACCGAGCATTTAAATGAAAAAGGTAAAAGATAAAAAAAATTTACCTCCAATCTTTTCCTTTTTGCTTGAGCTTTGCTGGTTCATTTCTTCTTTGACTGCTTGATTTTGTGCTCAAATTTTGTCAGAACAGCGTCAGGTTTGAACCTTCTCTGTCTGACACTGACACCTAAACTCTCCAACAGATGGAGATTCTTCAAAAATGAATCATTGTCGAAGTGATCGGAGCACAGAGTGGTGTATTTACCCAGCTGCCAACCCTCTTGCTTCACGCGTACAATCCACTCTCTCCGCCTCTTCTGGAAAAAGCCAACCCTCTCGCTTCACGTGCACAATCCACTCTCTCTGCCTCTTCTCCTCTCTTGGAAAAAGGCAAAAACTTCTTCCTGAACCGGTCCTGTTGTTACAGTTCACTGCACAACAATGCATGCTTTTTCTTTGGAAGTTCCTGAACGCACGTCTGCACTCAAGCCGAATGGCAATGCAAGTACCGTATTTTCCGGACTATACGTCGCTCCGGAGTTTAAGTCGCATCAGCCAAAAAATGCATTATGAAGACGAAAAAAACATATATACATCGCACCGGACTACAAGTCACACTTTTTTGAAGGGTTATTCTATCCATAGAATCTGTGATTCTATCTGATAAGCGGAGCATGGTTACTGCGCGACTGCACTGTTTATTTAATAAACAAACAGCTGAGCAGTGATAACGCGCCCTTTGCCCTGTAAGTAGCCTAGTCTGATTATTTTAAATATCTACTACTATCTTTAATACTATCACTATCGTTATTACTAATAGCCTATATTATTATTATAACTAATATTAGTAGCCTATTACTGATGCATTAATCAGTTTGCTTTTAGAATATTTTTACCGGTAGGGCTTATTATCGCCCCATGGCTCTTTCATCTTTGTTATTAAAGCTGTAGTCATCATCGAGGAGTGTCATTCTTCATTTTTGTCGAATTTTATTTCATCAAATCAGAGGTCAAGTAGGCTATAGGTATATCATCTCCAAAGACAGGTACGGTAGTAAAAACAACCGTCTAGTGAAAAAAAACAACAACAACAACCGCTCAGAGAAAAAAACAGGCAGAAAGTGCGCCTGCCAGTTAACGTCATATCAGATAAAAACATTAAACATTATTCAGACCATTAACACCATAACATCAGAGATGAAGAATAAAGTTCATCTTGGAAGGAGAGTTATTTTTAAAAATGCAAAACAAAATCATTTATAATAGCTCAGAGAAAAACTGGCTGAATATGTACCATAACATCAAGTTATTCAATAGCCTATAGGCCTAAAATCAGGGCTTAATTTGAGCCGGAACATGACGGAACAAGATCCGTAACCTCCGTTGTCGGATCCGGCAGCTATTTTCATTTCATTCGGTGTTCCGGCAGCTATTTAAATGGATCAGATCACCTCCGTGACCGTCACAAAGGGAAAAAATCAAACAATAAATTAAATAAGTAAATAAAAATTTGTTTAGTGTTCGGTTTTGATATCTGTTGTTGATTTCTCTCCTGTGACATCCACAAAATCTATGCGAAAGGGGAAGGGGGGGGGGGACATGGGGTGTATAATTCCGCTCAGTAGAACACCGGGTTTTTGTAGCCGTTAGCTTGCGCTGTGGAAAAAATGGCAAAAAAACAAGAAAGCTTACTAAAATTTTTAAAATGAATTCTCCAACTTGTTTTGTAAACCCTTTATTTCTTAACTATTACTTGAATTGATTGCACTTATGTTTGCTGGCACTGCTTTTAATGAGCAGGAGAAAAACAGGGAGGGCTTGGAAAATGACCACAGGTCAGAATTGAACCCAGGTCCCCAGATTTATCGTATGGCACCTTATCCACCTGAGCCACAAAGTCCCGCTGGCACTGCTTTTAAATAAAAATGAGTCATTTAACTCGTGTCTTGTGTGATCTGATCTCCAATGGTGAAATAACCGGTTGTGATATGAGTACAGTCTGTTATTTTAGAAGATACATTTAATATATAATTTAATATATAGCCTAATAAAAAATAATATTTTATAACATAATATCACGACATATTACTGTCTGTAACTGTTCGTCACTAAAGCGTTTTCTAAGATCATAATGTCTGATATTATTATTATTTTTTTTTACACACACAATAAGTGCATGTGCGTAAAGTTATAGTAAACCACCCCCCACCTTTTTTTTTTTTTGAGTCGCCGGACCCACCCACCTCCTGCGTTCCGGGACCTCCAACTTCACAAATTAATCACTGCCTAAAATCATTACATAACTTATTTAAATAACTATAGGCCTATCATTAATAATAAAACACAGGTCAATCAAGTTTATCAAGCTGACGATTTCACTCCAAATCAGCAAATCCATTGAATTCCTCATCCTCGGTGTCGCTTCTGAACAACTCTGCCAACTCCAGCGGCAAACGAAGCGCCGTTTCCTCTTCTTCTGCGTGGCTGTTGTCAGACTCGGCATCAGCTCCAGTTATTCCGCGGTGAAAAAAAAAACATATATACGTCGCACCGGAGTATAAGTCGCATGGCCAGCCGAACCATGAAAAAAGTGCAACTTATAGTCCGAAAAATATGGTAAACAGAAGTGGACTCAACTCAAGCGGTTTGTTTGTCTTGAATGACGTCACGCGCCGAGTGGTCATGAAAATCGCTGAACAGAAATTCGCCGCGATCCCCACTAACTTATTTTAATTATTACTTATTAACAATACTTATTGGGACCAGAAGAAAATTACAGAGGGTTTTTTAACATATAAAGTTTCAAATGTGCATAAATTGAAAACCGTTGCCTATGATCTTTAAGGAGTAAATTTGATAAAATTTACTGTTATTATTCTGGGCTTTCAGTATCTCAAAGATTTTTAGCAGTAACTAAAGCTATTTAGCTTTAGTTTTCAGATCAGCGCAAGATTAGCCTTGACGTTGGCTTGTTTTATAGCCTTTTTACTGAAAACATGTTTGTCTGACCTGTGGAAGAAATGTGCCTATAGGAAGATTTACTCAAGTAATTGGTGCATTTATTAAATACAGATTTCTATTATACTTCAGTGAAAGGTATTGATCTGGACTACACTAAAGCATTCCGTCTTGTGAAGTTGCTTCTGCCAACAACACTTCTGTCAATTCTTATCTGCTAACGATTCTGTTAATGAAGAATTAGTCATCCTACTTTCAGAAATAAAAATGCATAAAGAGCATTAGATCAAGCTCATCAGTCTGTTGCCTAGCAATCACTGCTATTTCTGACATATCACAGATTACTGTATTCTCCCTATGGTAATGAAATAAGTTTGTTCCAAAACAACAACTGTAAGAACAAATAATAATGTTAATTAATTACTGCTAGCCAAATCTTTATACAACATTAATACAAATTCATACAAAATCAGGAGCCGATTAGGTAATGACAGTGATCAGCAGCAAAAATACAATTCAAGTGTTATCATATGCCTAGACCTGTGCACTATGGAAATGTCATTTTAATACATTTTAAAAAGGAAGATAATCACATTGTGACACATCATTCAAATTCCACCATTTCAAAGTCTCAAATATGGATTCAAATGTTAATATTTCAGTGACACTAGGGTTGGACTGGGAAAAAATCAGCTCTGACATTTTGTCCCAGACTGGCTTATCATCAGAAACTGCCCATCTTTTTAGACTCTTTTTAAATATGTGTACCTTCTGTATCATTCCCCAAAATCACTACAAAGCTGTGTAGTAGGAGGACTGATATTGGAAAAATAGCTATTTATTTGATTAATGGATAGGGGGGCAGCACAGTGGTGTAGTGGTTAGCACTGTTGCCTCACAGCAAGAAGGTTCTGGGTTTGAGCCCAGTAGCTGACAGGGGCCTTTCCGTGTGGAGTTTGCATGTTCTCCCTGTGTCTGTGTGGGTTTCCTCTGGGTGCTCTGGTTTATCCCACAGTCCAAAGACATGCAGGCTAGGCTCATTGGTGGCTCTAAAGTGAGTGTGAATGGTTGTTTGTCTCTTATGCCGCTTTTCCACTACCAACGCGGCTGTGCCATGCCGTGCTGAGTTGGGCTGAGTCGAGCTGAGCAGGGCTGTTGGAGTTGCATTTCGACTACAACCGTGCTGAACCGTGCTGGCTGGAAGTGGGTGGACACATTGGGTGGAGTTAGCGAAAGTGGGTGGATGTCAGGTGATGTCGTTAGGCGGCGCAAACAGTGACATCAGTGATCTTTTAAGTGGTAGTCTCACAACCCGGAGAGTAAACAATAAACATGGAGGACATGGAGTCGTTAGTGTTGCTGGTCTTGGTGCTGTGGCTTGTTGTCGCCGACAACGCCAACAGATACTGGCAAGAGCGTATAGATGAGGCGAGGCGCATAAGGCTTCATAATTCTCGTAATTCTCCTTCTTCCGGGTTTACGGTGTTTACAGATCCCAGCGTGCTCGCGGGGCGTGTGTGGGCGTGTGAGGACACTCCTCCTCACCAATCAGTGCACAGGGGAGTGTCTCCTCACGCCCCTAGCCTCACTCAGCTCGATTTGGCTCGCTTCAGCCCCACTCCAAAACCGTGCGAGTTTTGGGGGCTGAGCAGGGCTGAAGCGAGCTGAGTCGTGCTGTTCTTAGATAGTCGAAACGCGAGCCGTGTCGGGCTGAAGTGAGCTGAAGCGAGCTGAAGTGAGCTGAAAAAGGGTAGTGGAAAAGGGCCATATGTGTCAGCCCTGCAACGATCTGGCGGCTTGTCCAGGGTGTACCCTGCCTCTCACCTGTAGTCAGCTGGGATAGGCTCCAGCTTGCTCGCGACCCTGCACAGGGTAAGCGGTTACAGATAATGGATGGATGGAGACATTGATTATATTTCTAAATATTATCATCATCCACGGGTGGCACGGTGGTGTAGTGGTTAGTGCTGTCGCCTCACAGCAAGAAGGTCTGGGTTCGAGCCCCGTGGCCGACGAGGGCCTTTCTGTGCGGAGTTTGCATGTTGTCTGTGTAGGTTTCCTCCGGGTGCTCCTGTTTCCCCCACAGTCCAAAGACATGCAGGTTAGGTTAACTGGTGACTCTAAACCCGAGCGGTGTGCAGGACTGCGCAAATGTGCGCAGCTTCCCGATTTTAACTGTTTTTTTCTCATCCTTATACTTCCTGTTTCATGGACTGTAACGGATTTGCTTATTTAGTAATTTTAATACAGAATTTACTTTGAAATTACAATCAGACACTCCCAACGACCCCCCTAAAAAAAAAAAAACGGATCTGCGCGATTCAGGCGGCATCCGCCAAAAGGTGCGCTGTGAATATATAAAGTTGTATATATCAGACAGCCTTTAAAGTTTGATGAAGTCAGTTTCAGGCTTTGGAGCAGGCTTTGGCAGTTTCAGGCTTTGGAAGCCCTGCATAGTCACTTGAAAATGCATCTTTGTCCACTTCGTAGGGGTCAATTCCCCCAATCAAGGCCAGTTTGGCTGCATACCGTTGTCGTGAGATGTCGTCTAATGTATCTATATACTTCTGTTTGCTTGATTTTGCCGACATTGATCTTTATTTTAGAAAACTGACTATATAACTTCATAAATTCGTCTGAGATAACGTAGCCGGTAGTGGCGATGGTCCGTTTTGTTTGCCCTCCAAGATGGCAGCTGGCGGGCATTCCCCGGAATGCCGTGACGTCAGTGAAAACTATCTATTGAAGATGTCAGACATCTGTAGTTTGAAGAAAACTACAACTAAAAAAAAAGCTTTACTAATGAATTACTTGGATAATCAAAGTCATAAAGAAGGAAATTATAGATATACATGGAAATTACAGTTTATTAGTGGTTATGATTTGTCAAAAAATCCTCAAAAAGATTGGAGTGATGTAGATTTGTGGCCTAGCATTACCTACATAGACATTGAAATGTACCTTCTCACTGCATTTTCTCTGTTTTAATAATTAAAAAAGAAACCTTATCGTTTGCTAAAAGAGAAGAGCAAGGAAGATTGAAAATTGGGTGGCTGTGGTTTGTTTACACCTGATACTAAAACTTATAGTGTCCTAGCAACCACCGCAAAGATGCATACAAAAAGCCCCAAAGTGCCTACTTACCCAGGCATACACGATACAGGATTTATCTTGTAACATCCTGATCCCCAGATCTTTAACCCCGCCACATATAAAAAGTTGTACACCTCCATGCTCTTCTGAGTTTTCATATGTTTGTCCATGTTGAATGATGTCTACAGCATCACGTAGTTTGAGATGTCAGGGAACTCAACGGATGGATAATTGCAAACAGCAACTTTCTTAATGCATCTTGACCATGCATTGGCCTCGAAACTGTGAAAATAGTCTGAGATGGTTTCACTAACTCTTTGCATAATGTCAGCCAAATCAGTTTGCCTGACCACCACTTCATTCACCAGAAGTAAACTTGCAAGCAAAAGTCACATGACTGAATACAATCTATATTCTATTCCAGGTTAACCACTCACAAAGAATGACCATAAAAACCTTTAACTCTGGATTGTCAGTGAAAAAAATGGCAAGATTGTGGCCACACACTGCGACTATATGGCAGGCTTTGGAGAGAGCTGTTCTATCATCACTGTTGTGGCCTATCAAAACTGGAGTGAAACAAAGGGATTCACTGACAGTTACAGATAAAAAGGCATACTGGGTTATTCCTACTGCTGTGAAAAAAATCTCCTATTCCCAGATCAGAGATATTTCCTTTCTAAAGAAATGCCCAAGTCAAGTTCCTAAGCCACAATCAGTAGTTCAAGACAAAGTTCCAGGGAGATGGTAAAACCTTTCATCTTTTTCTCTATTTAAAAAATTGGAACAACCAAAAACAGAACAAAAATGAACTATATTTAAAACAGATTAAGCCTTGCTTACAGGAAAGATGGTGTCTGGTTGTACCCCAGGAGAAATTATCACATGGTGCATGGCGTCACGCACAAGGGGTCTATATGGAGTCATGGGGGATGATGTCAGGACAGTCCCATTGTCTTTCAAAGCAACAGTAGAACTCGTTCAGTTGGTTGGTCAGGCCCAAGACATTAAAAGAGTGGGGGGCTGTAGGTTTGTAGTTTGTGATCTGTCCGAACCCTTTCTAGACAGACATGGAGTCATTGACTGAGAACTGGTGTTGGATTTTCTCAGAAGTCATTTAGCTTCTCTCACTGCTTTGCTAAACCTGTACCATGACACTTTAAATCTGTCTCTGTCCCCACTCCTGAATGCTTCTTCCTTTTGCAAACTTAGCTGTCTAAGCTTAGCTGTGAACCAGGGTTTGTCATTATTATAACTCACCCTGGTGCGTGATGGAACACAGCAGTCCTCACAGAAGCTGATGTAGGATGTCACAGCCTCTGTGAACTCATACAGACTGTTGGAAGCAGTCCTGAACACAGTACCAAGCATGCCTGAAGATCTTCTATAGCCTCACTGCTCCACTTCTTTGATGTCCTCACTACAGTTTTACACAGCTTTAGTTTGTGCCTGTATGCAGGAAGTGGTCAGAGTGGCCCAGTGTGGTGCAGGGGATGACGTGAAAGGCACTGTTGACTGTAGTATAACAGTGATCCAAAATGTTCTCCTGCCTGGTCAGGCATTTAATAAACTGTTTGTATTTGGAAAGTTCGTGACTGAGGTTACCTTGGTTAAAGTTCCTGATGACAATAACTAGGTCTGGGTTAGTCTGCTCTACACCAAGTATCTGGTGTAGCATCAGCATCAGTATCAGCATGCATTGTGCGTCCTGCACGTTGGCCTAAGGTGGCATGCAAACACCTACAAATTTGTGGGGGGAGTAGAAGGGTTTACAATTAATAAAAAATGATTCCAGGTCAGGAGAACAGTGCTGCAGGATCGCGATCACATCACTGCACCAGCCACTGTTTGCAGAAAAACAGATTCTGCTACCATTTGTTTTGCCAGAGAGTTCAAAATTTAAAGATATTTTTAATACACCAGGTGAAAAATGGAGGCCTAGCTACCTAACTAGTCAGACAAATTAACAGTGTGCACAAACACCTATTATAACCTAGTGTTGATGTAAACTAGCCATGTCTGCATTCCTGTGTTAATGAAGTAAGCAAGGTAGCTATGCATTGAGCTAGTTAAATTGAGGTAGAGCAAGGCATGCCGTTTATTCTGTTGTAATGTCATCAAGCTATTTTTGCAAATAGCTTATTGGACACACTTGTTTGTCCATATTTGACACACTGTTATTGCAGATCTTAACACAAAGCCCCAAGAGGGAGATGCCTTGTAAGATGGGAATGGGCCATTGGGCTAGACCAATGTCAGGTGGGGTTTACATTAGACTGTATCAGCGGATCATCAGATTAACGTTTTTAAAACGATTAGCGTGCACACAGCAACGCCAATACACGATTCGCGTGCACACAGCAACGCCAATACACGGATACGCTCGGCTCTGCAGGCATCCTGCGCTCCAAATCACTCCGCCCTGAACAGCGAGTGCCCTCTGGAGGGTGCGCACTCCAGCCCTGCGCAGCTCACAGAGCGAGCGAGTGAAGCGCACGAGCAGTGATTCGGGACTGAGCCGCTGTGTGTGTGATCCTAGTGCATATCGGGCATGCGCGTCACTTACCACTTGCAAGTGGAAGGATGGCAAGCCTAAAGACAATCATAACTACACAATGGGCAGTATTTGCATCAGTATTTGCAGTATTTTCATACTTTTATACTCTTTAATGAAAGGTGATACAAGGCGGAAGTCCGTGCCGTTTTTCAGCAGTCGCGTCACATGACCGACGCCAGTGAATCAGGAAGGTGGATGTCACAGTGACGTTGTCCAATGACGACGCCAGCTAGAGCTCAGCACAGCGTATCCGCGTATCTCAATGTTTACACAGCACCGGACCAGACACGATCTGGATTGAATACGTGGACCCTGGCGGATTCCCGTTTCCCGGCGTTTCCAGGCATTTTAATGTAAATGGACAGTGCATCTGTGAAGAAAATGAGACAGATACGGTCTAATGTAAACTTGGCCTCAGTTGAGAAACTATCCAATGGGTCACTATCTGCTTTATGGGCCAATTAAAAACAAACAAACAAACAAACAAACAAACAAACAAACAAACAAACAAACAACAAACAAACAAATAATCTGTCGGCCCCAAAGATGCACTGGCTCACTGGGAAAGTGCCCAGAGTGCCACATGGCCAGCACTGAGTGACACTACAGATCTGTCACTTACTGAGCATTATATTCTTCACTAGATTTTAAGGCCACATCACATAATGGCTGGCTGTGGTGTCTGACAATGTAAATAACCTGACAGTTGGTGGGTAAAAAAAAAATTAGGAAAAAGTTCTTCAGTTCAGACCACAAGTTCAGGCTGGCTTTAAGGCTGAGTCAGGTTTCTCTCAAGTATTCTTCCTCATGTCATCTCAGGGACATTTTCCTAGCTACTTTCACTTTTTGCTTGTTCAGAGATCTAAACCTACATATAGACTTCTGTGAAGTTACTTTGCCACATTATATATTATTAAAGGTTTGGTACAAATGAATTGGAAATAAAATACAGAAAGAACCTTGATTTCAGATTTCTGAAAATATGTCTGTGCTGATTTGGATGTATGTTTGTCTTAATGTCCTGGCAAAATCAACCCAGTTTTGAGATGAACTTTTTTGGTATCTATTGCAATTCAAGATACCACCAATCTGCGAAAAAGATCCTGGACTACCAGCTACAAAACAGCCCCATAGTATCAAATATACACCATTATATTTCAGACTGGATATGAGCTGATTTCCTGTCTGCAGCCCCTTTCTGCGAAAAGATTTTGGTCTCATCTGTCAAAACATGACTCCAATTGTAGTTCCAATGATGACTGACAAAGTTCAAGTGCTTCAGATTTTCAGACGCTCTCAAGACAGGCTTCACTTGCATGATTATATGGTTTTCTCTGTGTGTTTTTTATTTTGTCTTTTCTTCCTCTACTATCCTTCTCATACATCTCAGTAAGTGATCATCAACTAGTATATTGTACTCAAAAATGTAGAAAAATCCTGTTCACAAGCCTCATGGTCTAAATATAAAATCACTGAAGAAGTATAACAAAACTACTTTTGAACATTTACTATCTGAGGTGGACTGGCAAGAGGTGAAAAACTGTGATATGGTCGAACAGGCATGGTACTGTATGTGTTCAAAACCAAGTTTCTTTCAGTCATAGACCAAATAGCCCCACTCAAGTACGTTCGTGTTAAACAATATAAAGATCCCTGGATGACAGGAGAAATCCTTCATCTCATTTGTGAAAGGGATCAAGCATTTGGCAAATTCAAAAACTCAAAAGATCACAGTTGGTATGAGAAGTACAACTTTCTCAGAAATCAAGTTCAATACAAAGAGAAAATAGCTCAATCCAAGTATTTATGGAACAAAGTCGATGACTTCAAGGACAAACCTAAAAAACTGTGGCCAACTCTCAAAAGTCTCGGCACATCATTGCAATGTCATAAAAAACCAGGAAACATTGGTCTGAATATTGAAGGAACTATAACATTTGACAAATCAAAAGTAGCCAAGCATTTCAATAAATATTTCACTACCGTTGCCTCTACTCTGGTCAATAAGCTTCCACCAGCTGCTGGTAAATATGAATTGAGCCACATTAAACAGTTTTATTGATCTTTAAATGCTTCTGGTAATGGTTTTAAACTTTCAGAGGTGTCTGAGGATCAGGGCTTTACATTAGCTTTTTTGCTCACCAGCCACTGTGGCTAGTGGTTTTCCTGAGTCACTAGCCATTCAGCCTTTTCACTAGCCACAATTTTGTTGCCAGGAAATCGCAGTTTTTTCTTCACCATGATATGTTAAAGTTCGGAAGCTCTAGATTTAATTATGAATGACAGCGTATAATGTATCTCTACAGTAGCACTCAAGTATTCAGTGCTGTTAAGGTAGCTCCCTATATGAAAACATGCAAGCAATTCAGACAAAAATATAAACAGAGTATTCTGTTTATTGAACTCAAATTCAAGCCCCTTACAATATGAAATATCGTATAATATGAAAAATAACATTCAGTACAACTGAACTGATTCTAATATTAAAAGTCCAATTCAAAACATTTATCATTGAAAAACATTTGATGTTTTGATATGCAAGTATTATGTGTATTATCAAGTATTATTATGTATATTATGTATTATCTATTAATAGTGTGTGTGTGTGTGTGTGTGTGTGTGAACATGTGTAGAGAGAAACATTAAATGTCCTCATTACATTCATCATCAGATGAGTCTGAATGGTCCATGAAAAATGGTCTTCGTGACCTGAGGCTTCCAGCAGGCCATAAGTTGATAGCTGGGGCGAGATCAACTTCTTTCTAATCGCGTGAACATTTCTAAACAGCAGCTCCATCCTCTCCAGCTCAGCCGACTTCATGACAACCAGGGACTGAAAGCAATGCTGTCCTGTAGTGACCAGCCGTCTTCACCTGTTTTGATGTTATAGTACCGATGTGTGCATTTGACTTTTCATGGTCCTTTATAGTTTCGAGTTTAAAATTACTGGTGCCTGTCTTTACCAGACTTTCTACAGTCTTCGCAATACAGGGCATTTTCGGTTTTGCTATGAACTAGCCAATCTCACCCGAACTTCCATTTGTCATTGAACTGTCTTATCTTCCTATTAGTGTCTTGTTCATCTCCATGGCCGTAGCCAGCTCTGAGGCCCCTGCGGTCCAGACCTCAGTCATTTTTAAGAGCTGAAAATACATTTGTACGCTAAATATTCAACTGGATAAAAAAAAAAGAATAACATTAAAATATCTCCGTAAAAAGTGCATTGTTAATTATGTTAAACGCTGATTCTGTCTTCTGTGTCTGTTTCGCGCGCACGGCTCTGAGGCCAAGAACACAAAAGCGAATGAGCGCGCGACTCGGTGGAGGAACGCAGTGCAGGAGACACAGGGTTTCCATGGTAACCATTAGCACAATTTCATGAAGCTGTTAAATTGACATTTTTGAAGCAGCGCAGTTGTAGCCTGTCTTGTTTGTGATTTTAAAAATAAATCATTCGATAAGCCAAAGCAATAGAGTGGAAAGTTTCAACTTATGTTTGCCTTGGATAACTTTGCCTAAAACATGGTGGTGTATACTGATTTTTTTTCCCAGAATTTTTTTTTTGTGTAGGTGTAATGGATGCCAGATTGTTAATGTATCTTAGTTCCATAGACTACATGGTTAGGGTATCTTTTGTCCTCATTGCTTGGGCCAGATCAAACCATTAGACAAGCTTAAATTATTCTTACTCTTGCCACGTACATGATTTATTTTTCAAAACTGATGATATTCAGTTCAAACAGTATTAAAAGTAATTTCAGGAATATATCTCTTGTGTGACGTGTAATTCATCCCTCTCATTTAAATACGTTGAACATTTTTCGGCGGGTGCTTTGTGCATCACTGACCTCGGTGATTTTAATATGCTGCCTCCGGCCCTGTTCATCTCTGCCCCTTTTTTCCTGAGCAGCAGGGTTTGAAACTCCAGCTATACGCTGCCACATAGTGCGCTTGTCAGTCATCAGCAACTTTGTTGCTTCATTCATTAACCGCAGGTTATCGTATCACTGATTTTATCTGAGACGTTAAAGTACATTCTCAACAATTCTAACATGTTGTCAGAATGTTTATGCAGGTGCTCATGGGAGTTGTAGGTGCGTAATATTACATTGCAATGCATTTATTATATCAGATGCCTTCAGAGAAAACTACAATTAAAATATATTGTCATACCACAGAATAAACCACCCACCAAAGTGGCTAGTGAGACTAAAGTCATTACCCGCCAAAGCCAAATTTTACCTGCATTTGGCGGGTGCTAATGTAAAGCCCTGCTGAGGATGTGGTACTTAAGATCATTTCAGACTTAAATTCGAGCAAGGCTACTGGTTTAGACCTATTGTCACCCAATTTTAGTAAAGGTGGTACCAAGCTTATTGTATTTCCAATTACACATATTCTAAACCTCTCTATAACTTCAGGCATTATTACTGATGATTTTAAAACGGCTCGGGTGATGCCAATTCATAAGAAATATGATAAAATAGACACAGGCAACTATTGACCAGTCTCAATTCTGAGTACAGTATTACTTGAGAGAGTTGTCCAATCATGGCGCCACCCGTGGCGAACGTGTTTGCGACGCGCTCCCAACACCGATTGTCTTTATTGTTTATTTTAGTACTTTTGATCGTGACAAATGCTCAGTGCTTGTACACTAGGATCACCTACAGCAAAGACACACTTCTGGACACTGGCAAAATTCACCACGGGCCCAATCCAGTCCTTCTGGACAGTAGCTTTCTTCTCCTCGCTGACACTGACCGGAGGCACACCGACACCACCCGGCAGGCCGCATCATCACCAGACTCGAGTAAATGAAACGGCCGACGATCCACACACCCAAAACGGAGGTGCGGTAAGAGAGGCGGGCTACATGCTAGGCTAAAGGCTAGAGCTACAAGACCACCGCTACCTAGCCTTCTGCTAGCTAACGTTCGCTCGCTCGAGAATAAGATGGATGAGCTGAGAACCAGGATAACATCTCAACGTGAGATCAGAGAGTGTTGTGCCCTGATTTTTATGGAAACCTGGACTACTGCAAGCCTGCCAGACCCGGCCATTGAACTACAGACCCACTCCATGCACCACGGAGACCACACATCTGCTTCCAGTAAAAACAAAGGTGGCGGTGTGTGTGTTTATGTTAACAACAGATGGTGTATGGATGTACAGGTGGTTGAAAAACACTCTTGTGCAGACATTGAAGTGCTGATGGTGAAGTGCAGACCCTTTTATCTACCGAGGGAGTTCAGTGCTGTGTTTATGCTGGCTGTTTACATCCCGCCATGGGCCGACCGCACATCTGACCACATCTCTGTGTTCCTCTACCCAGCTTACAAGGCCCTTCTCAAACAAGCCCCCCCAGTGAGTAAAACTGTTAAAGTTTGGAATGAAGGGACTGATCTGGTGCTCCAGGACTGCTTCAGTTCTATGACCTACACAGCTCCATCAGGGAAGCCAAGAGGCAATACAGACTGAAGCTGGAAGGATATTACAACACCTCAGACTCCAGATGCATGTGGCAGGGCCTGCAACACATCACCAATTTCCAGCAGAAGAACAGCAGGGTCACAGCCAACCACAACACATCACCAGATGAGCTGAACGAGTTCTATGCTTGCTTCGACACCCTCAACACCAACCAACGCAGAGGGATTCTACCAGCAGAGGCAGCACAGAGCTCTTCACCTACTGTGACCATAACCGAGGTGAGCAAGGTCTTCAGGAGGACTAACCCCCAAAAGGCAGCCGGCCCTGACAACATCCCCGGCCATGCTTTGAGGGCCTGCTCCACACAGTTAGCAGAGATCTTCACAGACATTTTCAACCTGTCCCTCTCCATGTCGTCTGTGGCCACATGCTTCAAGACCACCACCATAGTGCCCCTCCCAAAGAAAAACAATATAACATGCCTGAATAACTATCGCCCAATGGAGCACTTGCATGTGACGTCACAGCCGATCCAGATTGTGACGGACGCCATCGTGTCGGTCAAACGCCATATTCCGCCTTCTACTTCTACTTCTGGTTCTACTTCTGCTTTTACTTCTACCTTTTCTTCTGGAAAACCCTACTATATACAATTCTACTACAACGGCTGCGGCTACAAGCTCTCCCTACCTGTGCACGTTTTTTATGTTTTTTGTGTATATTTTTGCGTGTTGTTCGTCTGTACCGGACTTCAATATCCACTGCAACTGTATGGACTTACTGGACATTGGTTTCCAGCAGAAAATGACAGTTTGTAGCGATTTCCATCGCATGCACAACATTCCGGACGAGAAAAAAAAAAAACATTCCGGACAAGATGGCGAGACCAGCGGGGTCTCTGTGGATTGTTATTGGAAGCAAAGCGAAGGAGGCGGCGCCGGAAGCCGAAGCAAAAGCGAGGCTGCAGAGCCGGCCTGTTGACTAAGCTCAGAAAACAGCTACTCAAACCTCCACTGCCAAGCCTCTACCTCTCCAACGCCAGATCCATGTAAACAAGATGGACGATTTGGAATTACCTTATTCTATTCTATAATCGGCTGGTCAGTGCTATACTCAATACTTAAGTGACTTACCCATCCAATGAGGATTATTTTCTTGTTTACAAGATGCCACATCTGAGTCGCTGACAAATCCTGAATTTCTGTAAAGAAAACTGTCCAGAGATTTATAAGCACACACACCACTGAACAGCGAGGGAAAGTTGATGAGGTAATCATACATGTCCGGGTATTCCGCTGGCAGTTCAAAATCCGGTCGTGAAAACTCCGTCCGGTAAGCCATAAGGGTCACAAATCTGTAGATCGTTTATTTTAGACATATATCTAGTTATCTGTTCATTAGAAAAATGAGCCGTGTAGTCCGTCGGTTGAAATTGATCCATTCTGTACACGAGTGCAGCAGTATTCAGCGGTGTTTTTGACCGACAAGATGGGGGTTGTGTACTTTCCGGTCACGTGACTGCAAGATCTCTATTGCACTCACTTCAGTTGTAATGAAGTGTTTTGAGAGGATAGTCATGTCACACATCAAAAAGGACATCCCAGACACAATAGACCCCCTTCAATTTGCATATCGTCAGAACCATTCAACTGATGATGCCGTCAATGCAGCCATCCACACAGCCTTGTCACACCTGGAACACAGGGACACCTATGTTCAAATGCTGTTTGTGGACTACAGTTCAGCCTTCAACACTGTCATCCTCAGCAGACTGACTGAGAAGCTCTCCACCCTTGGACTGACATCCTCCCTCTGCTGCTGGGTCCTGGACTTTCTCACAAACAGACCCCAGGCTGTCAGAGTCGGTACCAGAACATCCAGCACCAAGACAGTGAGCACAGGGACCCCCCCAAGGCTGTGTGCTCAGTCCACTCCTGTACACCCTCTTCACCTATGACTGTACCCCCTCCCAGAGTAACACTTCCACCATCAAGTCTGCTGATGACACCACTGTCATTGGGCTGATCACCGGCGGAGATGAGAGAGCCTACAGGGAGGAGGTGGCTCGGCTGGTCTCCTGGTGCCGGGAAAATAACCTCTCCTTGAATGCTGAGAAGACCAAGGAGATGATTATTGACCCGAGGAAGAGGAGGAGAGACCAGCACGCCTCGCTGCACATTGACGGGACATAGGCGGAGAGGGTGAAAACATTTAAATTCCTCTGAACTCACATCAGTGAGGATCTCACCTGGACACACAACACACAGCAGACCATCAAGAAGGCTCAACAGAGACTCTTATTCCTGAGGAAGCTGAGGAAATTTGGACTGTCCACCAAACTCCTCAGCAACTTCTACAGGTGCACAGTGGAGAGTGTCCTGACAAATTCCATCACTGTGTGGTACGGGAACTGCACAACTCAGGACAGAAAGGCTCTTCAGCGTGTCATTAAAATGGCACAGTTCATTTGTCCTCCCCCCACTATAGGACATTTACAACACCCGGGTCACAAAAAGGGCACAGAGCATCATCAGGGACCAAATACACCCACAACACAGACTATTCACACTCCTACCATCTGGCAGACGCTACAGGAGTGTGAAAGCAAGGACTACTAGACTGAAAAACAGTTTTTACCCCCAGGCCATCAGGCTTTTGAACCACGGATTATCACCATCTACCTCTATATTTGCAATTTTGCACAAGACATTGCACATTGCACAGTATATCTACCTCTATGTTTGCATATTGTTTGATTGCCTTTTTTTGTTATCTTCATTTATTTTCATTCTACTTTTATATTTTGCATTCCATATGCACTTTATATTTTATATTTCGTATTTTATATATATTTCTTTTTACATTAGTAAGCATAGTTTGGTCAGGCAGTTGCAAAATAAGAATTCCATTACTCAATAATAAACCGCTGTGTCTGTTATTGTGTATATGACAAATAAACATCTTGAATCTCATACAATTAGACAGCTTTCTCCAAGCCCATAAGCTCCTGTATTAATACCAATCAGGTTTCAGATCTGCATATTCTACTGAAACATGTTTGGCTAATTTAACTGACTATATGAAACTGAAGCAAGCCAAAGGCCAATATATAGGCATAGTACTGCTCAATTTACAGAAAGCTTTCAATACAGTAGACCATAGGATCCTGCTACAGAAACTTGAAACTCTAGGATGTCATGATTCAGCTGGTTTCAGTCCTATTTGACAGAGTGAAAAAAGTCAGTTGAAATTAGTGGCATGATCTCAACTCCCTTATTCATTGAATTTGGAGTACTGCAAGGATCATTTCTTGGTCCATTGCTTTTCCTTATATACATGAATGACATTTCATCAGCTGTTTGCTGCAAAATGCTCTTATATGCAGATGCTACTGCCCTCATAGTCTCATCTCATCTCATTATCTCTAGCCGCTTTATCCTTCTACAGGGTCACAGGCAAGCTGGAGCCCATCCCAGCTGACTACGGGCAAAAGGCAGGGTACACCCTGGACAAGTCACCAGGTCATCACAGGGCTGACACATAGACAACCATTCACACCTACAGTCAATTTAGAGTCACCAGTTAACCTAACCTGTATGTCTTTGGACTGTGGGGGAAACCAGAGCACCCAGAGGAAACCCACGCGGACAACATGCAAACTCCACACAGAAAGGCCCTCGCCGGCCCCGGGGCTCGAACCCAGGACCTTCTTGCTGTGAGGCGACAGCGCTAACCACTACACCACCGTGCCGCCCACCCAAACACAAATACAAACAAAAAGCAAAATTGCATTTAGATGCAATGTATAGGTAATACCGGTACACTGAAATGCCACACTAAGGTGAAATACCTAGGTGCCACTCTCGATCAATCTTTACCTGGAGAGAACATGGCCATAAATATAATTACCAGGGCAAATACTAAGCTTAAATTCCTCTAAAGAAAAACAAGGAATGTTCACAATAGAACTGCCTTGATCCAATGTCATTTTGACTATGCCAGCATTTCATGGGACACTGGTTTAAATAAGAAATACAAGACTAAGTTACAGTGTCGGCGGCACGGTGGTGTAGTGGTTAGCACTGTTGCCTCACAGTAAGAAGGTCCTGGGTTCGAGCCCAGCTTTCTGTGTGGAGTTTGCATGTTCTCCCCGTGTCTGCATGGATTTCCTCTAGGTGCTCCAGTTTCCCCCAAAGACATGCAAGTTAGGTTAATTGGTGGCTCTAAACTGACCATAGGTATGAATGGTTGTTTGTCTCTGTGTCAGCCCTGGGATAACCTGGCGACTTGTCCAGGGTGTACCCCGCTTCTTGCCCATGGTCAGCTGGGATAGGCTCCAGCTTGCCTGAGACCCTGTAGAACAGGATAAGCTACAGATAATGGATGGAGTTACAGTGTACCCAAAACAAAGTAATTCGGTTCCTTTAAATGCACCAGCCAGAACTCATACTAGCACTCATGAATTTGAATCAGTTGGTATGTTGCCTGTCGAATTACGTGTTAACCAACTCAAATTAAATATTGTCAATGGTAAAGCTCCAAATTATTGCTTGTTTCACTTTCAACCTGCACATAATTGTCATTCAGTCGGAACAAAATCCAGTAGCACATCTCTCCAGATACCCTCTGTGACGTGCCATGGTAAATCTTTTTGTTACACCAGTATCTTGTTATGGAATAACCTACCTAGTCATATACAGAAACTCAGGTACAAACCCCAATTTAAGTCTCAGGTTAAAGCATTTTTTGTTCAATAGTTATTGTTCTCAGAAATCTTCAGCCTTCATTTGGTATTAAACATTTATTTATGGTATTTTAATTTTATTTTTATTTTGTTTACTACATAATTTTTAACCCCACTTGTTATTGTACACTCTAACTTTTGTTCCCATGTTGATCATGCAACTCCTCTTGGACCACAATGTCCTGGAAACAAGTGCTTGCACTTTATTGTGTTATCCAAATGTTATTGTATCATTTTTACACAATGTAATTTTAATAATAAATAAATCAAATAAAATCTTCTTAATTAAAGCAAGGAGGGGGGTGAGGTGGTAGTAGGTCATTGGTAGTATGCTCATGGGTCTTCTTATTTGCAATTTTCAACACTTTCAGACTTTTGACACTTTCTATTATGGACCTCATGATACTTAAATGTATTTTTAATCATCTACCAAGTGAATGGATAGGAAACATCCCCTGAAGATTAGTGCACCACTGGGCAATCATGAGTATCTGAGCTCATGTACAGTGGATATAAAAAGTGTCCACACCCCGTTAAAATCATAGGTTTTTCTGATATAAAAAAATGAGATAATGATAGGGGCGGCACGGTGGTGTAGTGGTTAGCACTGTCACCTCACAGCAAGAAGGTCCGGGTTCGTGGCCGGCGAGGGCCTTTCTGTGTGGAGTTTGCATGTTCTCCGCGTGGGTTTTCTCCGGGTGCTCCGGTTTCCCCCACAGTCCAAAGACATGCAGGTTAGGTTAACTGGTGACTCTAAATTGACCATAGGTGTGAATGGTTGTCTGTGTCTATGTGTCAGCCCTGTGATGACCTGGCGACTTGTCCAGGGTGTACCCCGCCTTTTGCCCGTAGTCAGCTGGGATAGGCTCCAGCTTGCCTGCGACCCTGTAGAAGGATAAAGCGGCTAGAGATAATGAGATCATGACAAATAATTTCAAAACTTTTCCCACCTTTTATGTGACCTACAACCTGTACAATTCAATTAAAAAACAAACAAATCTGTTGGGGGAAAAACATAAAAAATATTAAAAGGTACAATAAGCTGGTTGCATAAGTGTGCACACCCTTAAACTAATACTTTGTTGAAGCACCTATTGATTTAATTACAGCATTCAGTCTTTTTGGGTAGGAGTCTATTGTGGTAGCTTGCCATGTCCAGACTTGGCAATATTTGCCCACTCTTCCTTGCAGAAGCACTCCAAATCTGTCAGATTGCAAGGGCATCTCTTGTACACAGCCCTCTTCAGGTCACCCCACAGATTTTCAACTGGAGTTTGGTCTGGGCTCTGGCTGGGCCATTCCAAAACTTTTTTGGGGTCATTGTTGTGCTGAACAATGAAATTTCTCTTCATCTTCAGGTTTCTAGCAGACACCTGAAGGTTTTGGGCCAAAATTGACTGGTATTTAGAACTGTTCATAATTCCCTCCACCTTGACTAAAGCCCCTGTTCCAGCTGAAGAAAAATGACCCCAAAACATGATGCTGCCACCACCATGCTTCACCGTGGAGATGGTGTTCTTTTGGTGATGCGCAGTGTTGTTTTTGCATGAAACATACCTTTTGGAACTGTGACCAAAAAGTTCAACCTTGGTTTCATCAGACCATAATACATTTTCCCACATGCTTTTGGGAGAGTTGATGTATTTTTTTTTTTTTGCAAAATTTAGCTGGGCCTAGATGTTTTTCTTTGACCCTACCTCATAGTCCAGACATATGGAGAATACAGGAGATTGTTGTCACATGTAGTACACAACCAGTACTTGCCAGAAATTCCTGCAGCTCCTTCAGTGTTGCTGTTTTAGGAACTGTGTGTGTGTGTGTGTGTGTGCGCGTGCGCGCAGATTTTTACAGATTATTAATCATTCTATGATTCTGACATCATTCTTTGAGATGAGGTCTAAATGCTCATGACCATAGAGAGGTCATGAGAGAGAAAGTGGAACTGCCAATGTGACTGACATTTCTAATGGTATTCTAACAGCACTGATACTGCTGACTATTATGTAAATAAATTGGTTGTTTTAATATAGTAATGTGATGTTTAATGGATTTGGATATAGTTCTATCGAGTTTACGCATGCATAAAACATCCAATTCGATTCAATGCACTCATCCAATTTACTTCAATTTGTATAGAGCTTTTAACAACAGCCACAAAGTACATTTAGTGAAATCCAGATGTAGATTTAGATCCCTAATGAGCAAGCCAGAGGCAACAATGGCACAGAAAAACTCCCTGAAAACAACATGAAGAAGAAACTTTCAGACTCAAAAGGGAACTCATCTTCTTCTGGGGGACACCAGATAGTAGGATTATAAATCATTACTCTACTACTGTATCCTATACATTCAGACATTACTAAGTGTGGGGAAAGGATGTTCTGGATGAGCAGATTGTGAACAGAAGTCCTGGGATAAGCACTAGGGCCTTTATATCAGCAGTTCATAGGAAGTACAAATCTGATTGATTATCCCCTAAATAGTTTATGCAAGACTTGGCATAAACTATTTTTTTTCAAAGCTCTAATGTTTAGAATCCATGTGGAGCCATCCAAAACAGTTCACAAGCACAGAAGTTCAGTTCATCCTGAGCACAAAACAGCAGCAGTTTATTGTGTATCAGCAAACAAATGTCCATTTTCATGTATGGTATTTAGCATACACCTTTACCCAGACTGACTTATAGAAGTGCTTTGTAATTTCTATTCAAAACCCATCCTCATTCTAATTCAGCTAGCTCAGAGACTAGTGTACCATCAGTCTAAAAAACCCTGTTGAGGTGGTTAGTATAGTATGAGGGGCTCTAATTATGTGTGCATTGTCATGAAAATAGAGCCCCATATCTTTTAACCACATTTTTAACTTCTCTTGAAAATAAAAATAACACAGACACTGATTTGAAAGAAAGAATAAATGAAAACTAAATTTTAGCCACCAATGAAAATGACCCGAGGATTCATTTTCATTTAATCTTAGTCCTTCTGGCTACTGAGGACAACAATAAAAGCTATGCTTCTTGCTGAAAAGCGAGCCTATATATAAGAAGAGCAGTCTCTCCTGCTGAATATTTCCTTACTTTGTTCAATAAGAATTGAGCAAAGCCTATAAAATTAAGACGAGGCTTTCTGGGGGAGTAAAAGTACCCTCAATTACACTTTAATCTCTTTTATCTCTTATGTAGCAGCCTTTGCACCACGACAATTCATTTCAGTTCACATTTCTTTAAACCCCTTAATAAAAGAAAAGAAAGGGAGAGAAAGAGAAAAGCCTGGCTGAGTAAGGCTGAGTGCAAGATCTCCAGAGTGAGGTAAAGCGAGTATGTAGATCACGAGGTTGAATTCAGTCAAACCACTGTTTAAATCCTACCCAATTATCTCCCATTATAAGCAGGTCACCTAAATTTAGTATTTGCAAAAGTATTCTATTCTTGACAACACTGTACACTGGTGAATGCAATGTGTAATCTAATGACTAAACTGCTTTATATGCTAGTTTTTCAAGGCTACTAGTCCAGCAGAGTGAGCATAGATACAAACCAGAAACAGAATTAAGTTCACAGATATTAAGTGATGTGAAAAATACTTCATTTTTAGCTGTGCGAACATAAAAATCTGATAGTTTCAACTCTGATTCATGACAGTAAAATAAATGGAATTATTACAGTCAAGTATTGTAAAATACTGGAGTTACAATGAGATGTAAAGTAATTTTTAAAACAATTTTTGCCCTACTTTTTTCTCCCAATTTAATCAAGGTGAATTCTAATCCACTAGCTAGTTGTCACTTGTGAATTCTCAGTTATACTCTCTTGTGGATGTGCACATGGACTGCTGCAAACATCACAGATGCAAAGTTGTTCTTATTATACTACTTTGTAGTATACTTGGAGGATGTGATCCATACATACGCAGTAGACTGGCATTTCCCTCCAAAATTATTGCACATTTGATTGTCTTTATATTGTTTTAAAGATTAATTGTACAGACGTGGGTAGTGACAGACCTCCAGCGCATACACGGTGGTGCCCTTTTAGGGTAGTGGTCCAATGCAGTCACAAAAAATTTAAGAACCTTGCTTACTCTCAGATGCAGAAAGTACAAACCCCAAATCAGAAAAAGTTGGGACGGTATGCTGAAAACAATATTTGACCTGTATTGCACTCAAAGCAATACAACAGCACATTATTTGATGTTTTACCTCATGAAATTTGTTAAAAAAAACTTATTTATTTCAATTCTGAATCTTCCAACACATTCAAAAAACATTGGAAGAATAAAGCATTTACCACTTTGTAATGTTTCCATTTCTTCTCACAACACTTAAAAGATGTTTACGGACTGAAGACACCAAGTGATGAAGCATTTCAGGGGTTATTTTGTCCCATTCTTCCTGCAAACAGGTCTTAAGGTATGTAACAGTACAGGGTCATCATTATCATATTTTTTCTTTCAAAATTAGGCACACATTCTCAGTTGGACACAGAGGGTCAGGCACCCTCTTCTTCTTCTTCTGCCATGCCTTTGTAATGGGTACAGAATGTGGTTTTGCATTGTCTTGTTGAAATACCCCTGGAAAAAGTGTCATCTTGAAGGCAGCATATGTTGCTCTAAAATCTCAATATACTTTTCTGCATTTATGTTGCGATCACAGAAGTGCAAGTTTCCAAGGGCACTAACACAACCTCATACCCTGACATATCCTGGCTTTTGGACTTGTTGCTTGTAACAGTCTGGATGGTCCTTTTCATCTTTGGTCTGGAGCACACGGTGTCCATTTCTTACAAAAAAAAGAAAAAAGACCTGGAATACTTATTTGTCTGACCATAATGAACATTTCCACTGTGTGACAGTCCATCCCAGATGCCTCTGAGGCCTCGATGGCGCTTCTGGATACAGTTAATATAAATCTTTCTTTTTGCACAGTAATGTTTTAACTGGCATTTGTGGATGTAACTTCATATTGTAGTACATCACAAAGTCTTGCCAAAGTAATCCTGAGCCCATGTGGTTATCTCAGCTATAGATGAATGACGGTTCTTGATGCAGTACCATCTGAGGGATCAGAGATCATGGGTGTTCAGCTTAGGCTTGTGCCCTTGCCCTTTACGCACTGAAATTCCTCTAGAGTCCTTGAATCATTTAATGATATTATGTACTGTAGAGGGTGAAATATCCAAATCCCTTCCTATCTTTCTTTGAGGAACAATGTTTTAAACATTTCAATAATTTTCTCACACATTTATTGACAAACTAGAGATCCTCAGCCCATCTTTGCTCCACAAAGACTAAGCCTTTCCTGGATACAGCTTTTGTACCAAATCATGATTACAATCGCATGTTGACATTGCCTGTTACAAATCACATCATCATTTCATAGGTTTACCTCATCAGTAGCCCTATTTCCCCATTCCAACTGTATTTTTTTTAAATGCACTGCAGGCCTAAAATGCAGGAGTTGATGTATATTAACAAATGAAATGAAGTTGAGCAGAGGGGAAAAAAAACAAAAAACAAAAAACAAAAATCCCAAAACATGAGATATCTTTGGGTCATACTATCTGCAATGAAATACAAGTCAAAGTACAGTGTATTGCAAAAGTATTCATCCCCTTTGGTGTTTGTCCTGTTTTGTTGCAATACAAGCTGGAATTAAGATGGATTTTTTTGGGGGGGGTTAGCACCATTTGATTTACATAACATGCCTACAACTTTAAAGGTGAAAATTGCTGTTTTATTGTGACACAAAAAATAATTAAGATGAAAAAACAGAAATCTGGAGTGTGCATAGGTATTCACCTCCCCCCCCAAAAAAAAAAAAAAATCAATACTTTGTAGAGCTACCTTTTGCTGCAGTTACAGCTGAAAGTCTATGGGCTATGTCTCTATTAGCTTAGCACATCTAGCCAATGGGATTTTTGCCCATTCCTCAAGGCAAAACTGCTGCAACTCCGTCAAGTTAGATAGGTTGCATTGGTGTACAGCAATCTCAAATTATGCCACAGATTCTCAATTGGATTGAGGTCTGAACTTTGACTAGGCCATTCCAAGACATTTAAATGTTTCCCTTTAAACCACTCCAGTGTAACTTTAGCAGTATGTTTAGGGTCATTGTCCTGCTGGAATGTGAACCTTTGTCTCAGTCTCAAACCTCTGGCTAACTCAAACAGGTTTTCCTCCAGAGTTGCCCTGTATTTAGTGCCATCCATCTTTCCTTCAGTCCTAACCAGCTTTCCTGTCCCTGCAGATGAAAAATATCCCCACAGCATTACACTGCCACCACCATGCTTCACTGTAGGAATGGTTTTCTCAGGGTGTTGGGTTTGCGCCACATATGGCACTTCCGATGATGGCCAAAAATATAAATTTTAGTCTAATTTGACCAGAGAATCTTCTTCAATGTGTTTGGAGAGTCTGCCACATGCTGTTGGGCAAACTCCAAAAGTGTTTTCTTAAGCAATTACTTTTTTTCTGGCCACTAAAACCCCACTCTGTGGAGTGTACAGCTTAAAGTGGTCCTATGGACAGATACTCCCATCTCTGATGTGGATCTTTGCAGCTCCTTCAGTATTATCTTTGGTGTCTTTATTGAATCTCTGATTAATGCCCTCCTTGCCTGGTCTGTGAGTTTTGGTGGGCGGCCTTCTCTTGCCAGGTTTGTCTCATCTCATCTCATCTCATCTCATCTCATCTCATCTCATCTCATCATCTCTAGCCGCTTTATCCTGTTCTACAGGGTCACAGGCAAGCTGGAGCCTATCCCAGCTGACTACGGGCGAAAGGCGGGGTACACCCTGGACAAGTCACCAGGTCATCACAGGGCTGACACATAGACACAGACAACCATTCACACTCATGGTCAATTTAAAGTCGCCAGTTAGCCTAACCTGCAAGTCTTTGGACTGTGGGGGAAACCAGAGCACCCAGAGGAAACCCATGCGGACACGGGGAGAACATGCAAACTACGCACAGAAAGGCCCTCGCCGGCCACGGGGCTCAAACCCGGACCTTCTTGCTGTGAGGCGACAGCGCTAACCACTACACCACCGTGCCGCCCTGCCAGGTTTGTAGTGATGACATATTCTTTTCATTCTGCTATAATGGATTTAATGGTGCTCTATGGGATATTCAAAGTTTGGGATATTTTTTATAATCCAACCCTGATCTTTACTTCTCCACAACTTTATCTCTGACCTGTTTGGAGTGCTCCTTGGTTTTCATGTTGCTTGCTTATTAGTGTTGCACAGTCAGGGTCCTTCCAGAACAGGTTGATTTATACAGACATCATGTGACCGATCATATGACACTTTGACTGGACACAGGTGGATCTTAATCAACTAATTATGTGACTTATGGAGTGAATTGGTTGGACCAGCTCTTATTTAGGGGTTTCATACAAAAGGGGGTGAATACCTATGCATACTCCAGATTTCTGTTTTTTTTATCTTAATTATTGTTTGTGCCACAATAAAACAATTTTCACATTTAAATTTGTAGGCATGTTGTGTAAATCAAATGGCGCTAACTCCCCCAAAATCCATTTTAATTCCAGCTTGTAATGCAACAAAACAGGACAAACACCAGGGGATGAATACTTTTGCAAGACACTGTAAATTTAGAAATCACTGCTTTTTCTAAGTTGGGGTTGTATAACACTGGCCTTACACAGAATATGCACATAAACACATGCTTATTTTGAGACTAGTGAAGTCACTGTATCTTGTCAAACTGCAACTAATGTCATGGTATAATACATGAGTTAGGCATTGTCACCCTAAATGTCACTCTCCCCACCCTGGAAGCAGGGCCAATCTTGGTCAGACAGCTGTGAGTGGCAAGATTGAAGTTTCTGAACTCCAGATGTCTTTTTTCTTTTAACATTTTGCACTGTGTATGTGAATATCATACAGACTCCTCTCTTACAGCCACATATTTCTCACAACAGAGGTACAGCAATTACTTCAAAAGCAAAAGTTAAACATCTGAGCATTTTAGTTGGCAATCTGACAATTGCTGAGAGAATAAACCTGTCAATAATGAATTGTGCTCCTCACTTCTGTAACCACACCTAATAATCATCTGTCTCATCTGTTAACCCACCTCTGGCTTGTAATCCACATACATGATTATTAAACCTACAGTACCACTCAGTGTTTGGAGACAACTTCTAATTCAATGGTTTTCCTTTATTTTTATTAATTAAAAGACAAGTAATTTCTTAAAGACTGACAGACTATCATTTCTCTTTACTTAGTTGAGCAGTTCTTGACATAATATGGATTACTACAGTTGTGGAATAGGGCTATTCACTGTCTTTTTTATGATTTATTAGGGACTGTTTGATGATCTCAAACACTTGAAGGAGGTAAGAAACTCCACTAATTAACTTTTGACAAAGCACACCTGTTAATTGAAAAGCATTAAAGGTGACTACCTGATGTGTGCAAAACATCATCAAGGTAAACCCTGGCTATTTTGAAGAATCTAAAATATGAAAGCTAATTTATCACTTTTTTGTTTACCACATAATTCCACAGATGTTCCATATGTTATTTCATAGTTTTGATGTATTCACTATTGTTCTACAATGTAGAAAATAGTCAAAATACAGAAAAACCTACGAATGAGTAGAGTAGGGGTGCACAAACTTTTGACTGGTACTGTATTTCTAGACATTTTAATACAGAAATCAAATGTTGATATACTACAATATGGTCATGTCTCATCAAAACAGTAAATGTAAGCACTGCTGGACTAAACATCTTAGGTTTCTATTTTCAGTCAATTGAAACATTCAACATAATTGAAACTTAATAATGACACAATGTGTGAGCCACTATAGCCCCTTTCACATACAACACCCATTATTTTATGAGGCAAAACCAACATGGATTAGATAACAAATTTTCATTCCTACTCAGTATTCCATAATGGAAAAGTAATGGATATCATGTGTTCCAACCTGACTGTGTTTAACGGAACGCTACGGAGCACAAGCCTCTACTAATGAACTTTTGACGAGGCACACCTGTTAACTGAAAATCATTCCAGGTGACTACCTCCTGAAACTGGTTAAGATGATGCCAGTAGTGTGCAAACCATCAAGAAAAACAGTGGCTGCTTTGAAGAATCCAAAATATGCAACATATTTTGTTTATTTAAAACACTCTTTTTGTTTGCCACATAATTCCATAGATGGTCCCTATGTTATTTCCTAGTTCTGATGTCTTCAGTATTGCTCTACAATGTAGAAAATAATTAAAATACAGAAAAACCTATGAATGAGTAGGTATGTCCAAACACTTGACTGGTACTTTACACACACACACACACACACACACACACACACACACACACACACACACACACACACACAATAGTGAATAAATTAGAGAGAGAGAGAGAAAAAAAAAACAGAATCAAGCAATTTAATGCTTATATTGTACTTTGCTATCATGTACCTGCACTGTCATTCCATCTAAACAGATGACTCAATGTACCAAACATTTAGATAAAATCAATAAAACTGTGACTAACATACAGGGGGATTTATTTATAACAACATCAGCTCATCTACCTGGTCAGTGCTGCTTCGCCTCAGTGTGCAAACAAGCATAAATTCTTCCAACTTGTGTAACTTGACAACTTGAAAGTTTTCCTGTTAATCAGAATATGATCAATTTGATTCAAACTATACTGCCAAACTTTCGTTTCAGTGCTCAGTATGGCTTGAAACAATGGTATAACCCAGGGATGTGGTTTCAGCTGTGTCAATCATGTAGCTGTCAGGTTTTACTGGCACCATTCACAAACCACAGACTTTTCTTCTATGAACTACTTTTACAACTGGAACAGTACTCACCTCACAGTTATTGGGACCACAGTGTTATTTTTAATTATCTGACTGGAAAGGACTTCCAAAACATCACTGCCACTGCACCCCAATCTGGCACCTGGATATCCATCCTGAAGGAACACATGGAGAAAACGATCCCCAAACTTCTGCTCCTCAGCTGAACACACAGAGTTCATGCCATCAGTTAAAGAATAACTTATCTGCTATCAGTCTACCAAAACTGCTGTGGGTGAAGCCTGATATTTTCAGAAACCCACCACAGGTGAATAGGGTAATTATTGAAAACGATCAATATTTTGTATTGAAACTGTTCCAAAAATGACATTTATTTATTCAAACGAGGCTTTATCTAATTAAATAAGCACAAATATGCATACTTAACACCAAAAAAGGATTTTTTAAAATGCTGTTCAAATTATAATATTTATCATCTGTTAAGATGATATCAAGAAAACATCTTTGAAAGAACATTTTGTTCTAATATTGTTTATCGTTTCATCAAGAAAATACTAAATCAAGAAAATAACATTTTGGGGATGTGTTAAGATTCTGTAATATCCTTTTCAAAATAGGAACAGGAATAACCATGTAAAATAAAACAACAGAAGACCACTAGGCAGTTAAAGTGGACAAGTGAATACTGGAAAAAGAGCCTGTGCCAATAATAGCCTCAGATTCCTGTTCTTAGTTGACAGGAGGGGAACCGAGTGTAGTCTTCTGTTGTTGTAGTCTATCCACGTCCAGGTTTGACGTATTATGTGTTTCAATATGCTTTTCTGCTCAGCACAGGAAAAAAAGAATGATTATCTGAATTATCCCAGCCTTCCTGTCAGCTCACAAGTCTGGCCATTCTCCTCTGATCTCTCTCAACAAAGTGTTGATGCATGATTTTATGCATTGCACTATTGCAATAGAGTAAATTCATCAACGTCCTCTATGGGGCGGTACTGTGGTGTAGTGGTTAGCGCTGTCGCCTCACAGCAAGAAGGTCCGGGTTCGAGCCCCGTGGCCAGTGAGGGCCTTTCTGTGCGGAATTTGCATGTTCTCCCTGTGTCCGCGTGGGTTTCCTCCGGGTGCTCCGGTTTCGTCCAAAGACATGCAGGTTAGGTTAACTGGTGACTCTAAATTGACCGTAGGTGTGAATGGTTGTCTGTGTCTATGTGTCAGCCCTGTGATGACCTGGCGACTTGTCCAGGGTGTACCCCGCCTTTTGCCTGTAGTCAGCTGGGATAGGCTCCAGCTTGCCTGCGACCCTGTAGAACAGGATAAAGCGGCTAGAGATAATGAGATGAGATGAGACTATTGCAACATTATTGGGTGATTGGCCTGCTGCATCAATGAGCAGCTGTACAATTATTTCTAATAAAGTGGACAGGGAGTGTATGGTATATTTGCTTTGCATGCTCTGGTACAAAATAGTCCTCTTGCACATTAACCTTCCAAGACCAGTTTGTGGGTCTAGATACCATTTCTTGTGTGTGTGTACTGTATATACACACACACACACACACACGTGTGTGTGTGTGTGTGTGTGTATACAGTGCCTTGCAAAATTATTCATACCCATTGAACTTTTCAACATTTTTCCACCTTACAACCACAAACTTAAAAGTTTTTTATTGAGGTTTTATGTGATAGACCAACACAGAGTAGCACATAATTGTGACGTGAAACGAAAATGATAAATGGTTTTCAAAATTTTAAACAAATAAAAATCTGAAAAATGTGATGTGCATTAGTATTCAGCCCCCCTTCATCAATACTTTGTAGAGCCACCTTTTGCTGCAATTACAGCTGCAAGTCTTTTGTGGTATGTCTCTACCAGCTTTGCACATCTAGACACTGAAATTTTTGCCCATTCTTCTTTGCAAAATAGCTCAAGCTCAGCCAGATTGGATGGAGAGCGTCTGTGAACAGCAATTTGCAAGTCTTGCCACAGATGCTCAATGGAATTTAGGTCTGGACTTTGACTGGGCCATTCTAACACATGAATATTCTTTGATCTAAACCATTCCATTGTAGCTCTGGCTGTATGTTTAGGGTCACTGTCTTGCTGGAAGGTGAATCTCCTTCCCGGTCTCAGGTCTTTTGCAGCATCCAACAGGTTTTCTTTCAGGATTGCCCTGTATTTAGCTCCATCCATCTTCCCATCAACTCTGACCAGCTTCCCTGTCCCTGCTGAAGAAAAGCATCCCCATAGCATGATGGTGCCACCACCATGTTTCACAGTGGGGATGGTGTGTGCAGGGTGATGAGCAGTGTTAGTTTTCCACCACATATAGCGCTTTGCATTTAAGCCAAAAAGTTCAACTTTGGTCTCATCTGACCAAAGCACCTTCTTCCACATGTTTGCTATGTCTCCTACATTTCTTATGCCTGTCTTTCAACAATGGCTTTCTTCTTGCCACTCTTCCAAAAAGACCAGATTTGTGGAGTGTACGACTTATAGTTGTCCTGTGCACAGATTCTCCCACCTGAGCTGTGGATTTCTGCAGCTCCTCCAGAGTGATCATGGGCCTCTTGGCTGCTCTCCTTGCTCGCTCTGTCAGTTTAGGTGGACGGCCATGTCTTGGTAGGTTTGCAGTTGTGCCATACTTTTTCCATTTTTGAATGATGGATTGAACAGTGCTTCTTGAGATGTTCAGAGCTTGGGATATTTTTTTTTATAACCTAACCCTGCTTTAAAGATCTGATGACACGTTTTTGACATCTTTGGCGATGTTTTATAACATAAAAAGTAATTCCCAATGATCCATATATTAATTCACGAAGGTGCCTATTTTACAAGTTATGATAAAAAACGCGGCTATTTGGGCAAATTTGACGGGGCTGCAGCACCCAGGAGATGAATGAGGAGGAGGGGCTATATGACGTCATCGAAAGAATCTTCCTCCTCACTTACCAGTTTGTTGTTGATGCGACAGGTGTTCAGTTTGTCATTATTAGTATTATTATTATACACACATATATATATATATATATATATATATATATATATATATATATATATATATATATATATATTATGCCTTCGCGTTGTGTTGCCGGCTTTTGCTCCAAAACCCACAAGGATGGGGTAAGTTTATTCAAGTTTCCTAGAGATCCCGAGGTGCATGCGAAGTGGGTGAAGCAAGTCAGGCGCACTCGTGACAAGTGGGAGCCCTCACCAACATCCGTCCTGTGCTATGAACACTTCGATTTGGATTGTTTTGACACCCTTCCCAGCTTAAAAGAATCTCTTGGGTGTGCAGTTCAGCAGAAACGTGTGTTACTATCATCAGCAGTGCCTACAGTATTTAGAGTGTTCATCACAAATATACAGATACAAAATACAGATCTTTCAATAACAGTGTTGTGTATTCACGGTAGGCACTGTCTTCGATGGTGTTGGATGGTTTGTTTACGTCTTCTTAGTACTAATACAAAAAAAACTGATCTATGGGTATGGGCATCATATCGCCTAGTCTTCCTCCTCACTTGCTGGTTTGTTGATGTGACAGATTTGTAGTAGCAGTTGTAGTATTTTGCCTTTGCATTGTGGTCTCTTATTGCCAAGTTGAAAGAATTTGTTTCTCAAAGC